>NW_026937534.1:0-79918 GCF_032062105.1 Saccostrea cuccullata
TATATTATAATTAAAAGGTATTTAGCTAAAATTTTGATTTTTTTAACTTTTGATGCTTTATGTTTCTTAAAACTTCGTAGTATTAAATTTTATCGCATCTTTCTTCGAACTTTTCGAACAACCCTCGTATGTGACTTTGAACTTGTCCAGTTGACCTTGCAAAAGCTATATCGCACTTGGACTATGAGCAAACCCCATCTTGTATTAATGACGCCTCATATTCATTCATGTACTAACAGTCCATTCATCCAGCCAAAACATATTTAATGACATTGAACATGATCTAAGGTCATGTTACTCTTTGCATGATACCAGGAATGTTTCACTGAAGGAAAAAACGGTAACGAATTTGTAGTTTTCATAAAAACTCATCAAAATAATATTTTATCAAGACTGTAATGCGCACTTGTTAAAAGGGCCAATCTGTGGGTTATAAATTAATAAGTTCAGCCATGTCCATTCAGATCCAGACAAAATAATTTCAATTACGTTAAGAAAATGGTTTATGGATTCATTGAGAATGGATTTTTTTTTCCTGTTTAGATATTGAACAAGATGTGCTTGTGAAACACTGATACAACTTATGGCAAAGTTATAAATTTCTCAAATCCGAATCAAACTCCATGGTCAAAGTCAAGAGATAAAGGATTATATTCCCTATAGAACGATCTCGTCTCAGAAAAAATATAACAGTGAAATATGAAACCGCTAGTAATAACTGTTAAAAAGCATTGTGAACGTTATTTAAAGTAATTTTTTAATAAAAGAAAATTAAGAAATATTTAGTATATTTATAGTCAATTAGATTAAAAATACAGCGATAATCAGAATTTAGGACAGTAACGAAGATCTGATTTTGATTAGATTTCAGGTATAGGCGAATGTGTGTGGAGTCACAGAAGGGGCTAGTTACTAGTAATTTGTTTAAGATTTGTCATATTGTTCGTTTGGACGAAGGTAAAGAGGTGCACATCAATTAATGTTTGAATTTATTCAAAAATCGATGAACTGTAATTTATTTAAGTTATCTAAAACAATGTAATTCCCAGAAACATATATTTTTTTTAGGTTTTTCATGTCTCAGATTTTCCTTTCTATTAATTTCCAAGTTTACATAGGCCTGTGCGTTAACAACTTTTCATAAACGCTGTCAATTGATATACAATTAGAGAAAACAGACATCTCCCGGTAATTCATTTCTTCTTGAAAAGGTGAAAATATATAGATCAACGCCTTAGTATTTACCTGTGTAATTACGATGTTACAAACCGTGGCGATGACTGATCAGGTGTTCCGCATCTTTTTCACTTCATTTTATTATTTATAACGCGTTCAATATTAGTAAATCCTTTCAATCTATCCATTATAAATTCGGTTTGAGCTTTATTTTTAACTGATAGACAAACTTTTCATACTCCGATGATTCACATTTCGCCTTGGAGGATTATTCTACTCAGTTTATTAGTTTTTGTTAAAACATCTATGTTTTTATCTGCGATATTAGTAAAACTAAGCTATATAATAAAAGAGTTAATGAACTTATGTTGGTGTATACATGTATTTACACTCGTTGGATGTAAAGGTGCACTCGCAAGCTCGTGCATTTGTACAGCCAACTTTTGTCAATATTCACCATTATAAGTTCAATAACCCTATATTATAGAATTTTCTTAATAAGTATAATTATTCACTGATAAGAAAGGGTTAATATGTTAACATGATGAGTATGTTGAAGAAGAAAACTTTAACGATGATGTGATGACTGTGTTTTTTGGTGGATAGTGTTAATCTGAATTGAAGGAATAAATATCATATAAATCATATAGATGTAGACAATGCTGGCAATGTATTGATAAGTTTGATCGAGTTGATTATCTTTGCCTTTTCTTCTTGTTCTTTTGTAGATAAATCTTTTTTCCCTTAGAATTCTTACTTCTGATTTAAAAATGAAGTATTCGACATCAAAAATCTATTAAACAATAAAAAATAGGAGCAGAGTAAACACTGCCCTCCGAAACATCAGAGGTGGAATCAGGTGCCATAAAGGAGTGAGCATCCCCTGCTAAATCGTCACATCCGCCGTGTTTTCCATTCCATGGTCAGGAAATACCGGAAAAATCCGTCGTCAATTCAATATACGTTGTATATTTAATGGATTAACAATTAGTATGAAAAACGTCAGTCAGTATATGAATCAATGATAAATTGTATTTGCTGACAAGGTCATTGTATTGACTATAGAACTTACCAAATGATGACTTTAAACGAAACTGCTGATATTCTTGGTTCATCGACTTCTTTGTCAATAATTTACATCATTATAAAATCATACGTAGACCATAAACTTGCATACCATACCGAAACAACAACTAAAGAATCCATTCCTCATATGTCATTGACAAGATAAGCCAAAGACAAGACAGCATACAAAGTATTTAAGATTTAATTATAAAAAGCACAACATTTAGAATTTTACAATATTGGTTTACAATTAAGAAACACATATTGCCTTATATTAACTTGTATTTAAAATAGGCCAGTACTCAAACATAATTAAAGTTTTGCGAATGTTGATCCAAAAGTAATGTCACAGCTACTATAAAATCTTTAAAAAATCGAAAGTTTTTATCATTAAACAGTAATATCTCTATCTATTTTGATTTTTGGTCTAAAATTACATTCAGATGTAAAAAAATACTTTATAAAATATAAAAATAAAAACAAGACAGGATCTCCTCTACCGCCGCACGACAGAATTTACTGACGTCGTACTGGCGTTCTCTTCTCATTTTCAATCCGACATATACATTACAGTAACGTGAAAGAAATAAATTTAGAAACAAAGTTTGGGCAAAGTTTAACTGTTTTAATATCATAAACTCAAAACAAGACAGTTTATAGGAAATAAAGCGGTCAAGATCATTAAAAAGAAACTGGAGCGAGTCTTGATATATTTGTGGGTGGACTGAAATGCATGACGAAAAGTGACGTCATAAGAATATCGGTAACAATCTTCTCGTGCATCGATAAACAAAACCCCTAATTTAGGGAAAAACTATCTTCTAATTTGGTATTTGCTACCGTTAATGCTGATTTAACGGTTGCAAACTGAGTTTTTACCGGCGACGCGTAAGCGTTTTGTTTGTTGTTTACGTCTTATTTTCGTATGCATTTTGCTTGTTGTTTACGTCTTATTTTGTTGAGTTTCGTTACATGAAGTACGTCACGCAGCATTGTGTTTTGCGTCGCTCTATTATGACGTCACAATGGAGAGCTTTCACTCTCTTAATGCTCGTTTTACTGCCTCAAACAAAGCCTCAAACAAAGCACATTAGCCAATCAAAACGTGTTTTCAAACCAATTGCATTAGAATCATGTTTATCCTGCCTCTGATAAAAATCGTGAAATTTCATTGGTCGAGAAGAATTATGCTGTCTACCCACCTCATATTGCTAATGTACCCCCTCCACGTGACATACCCACCACACATTAAATCAATATGCCCCCTCCACGTGACCTACCACCCCACATCAAATCAATATGCCTCCCTCCACGTGCCATACTGCACAGATCATAGTCAATACGTTGTTTTCAAATGAACATGCCGAATGGCTGACGTCATATAGACATTAACGACGTCAAAATGTACACAATTGTTGCGAAACGGTTTGTTAACTAATATTATCTTTAAGGAATGACTCTAATTCTTTGCTAAATTATCGAGTATTATCTGGTTTGGGTCAGTTTACGCTTTATAATCCGCGAAGCGGATTCCGAGGACTGGAAATGAGGGAATTGCATGGATATGATGATAAAGCTGGTCGTCAAGGAAATGTGTCCCCATACCAAACCAGATTATACAAAATATTTTGCGTTCCTTTTTGGAAATCAACCAATGAGAGGCGAGAATATAAACAAAATTAAATTATTACTAAATATTAAAAGAAATTATTTACATAATAAAATGAAATCTTAAGACAAAAATCAAATTTAAAAGGGGTTCTTGTTTACAAAACTGTTGATTATTTAGGACCCTCTCTATACACCAGTGCAAAATATTTTTTAAACTTTAGGAAAACTACTTTGTAAAATTGTGTTAATACTTAGCTTTTCTGTTTAATTTTCACCCCTGGAAAAATGTTCAAACGCAAAACACACCACCCTTAATGCAGAAAAATACCATAGAATCAGAACTCTTTAGTGTGCAGTGTAGAGAGGGTTCTTAACGATTTTATATCAGTTGTGACATTATTTTTATATCCACTCTCGAATTTCCAATGTTTCACTTTGTCGGAACAAAACACAGATACCTACAGAGTGAGAATTTTGTTTAATAAGGAGAGAAGTAATAAACAAGTAACCATTGGTGAATAAGGAGAAAAATTACTTGCGATATTTTAGATTGAAATTCACAATTCAAATCAGCTATCAGTTTCAAATATAGTTTTCCCTGTGTGTCCGTTTTTGCTCCGTCAAAATGGCTCAGTTGTTTAAAATGGTCTGTCCTAGCTTGTCCGTAAAACGTCAACTTGTTTCTGAAGGATTTACCTGATATTAAAACATGTGGTCATTACGTGATTTTCATTTCTTTTTTTCCGATCCCACATCTAGTATTTCCAGGGTCTGTAATTCTACCCTGTTCAGTATTTATTTTATTTTGTTTACCATATATATGAGGTTCACCACTGTTAGTTTTCTTTATTTTCTTCATAAAACTTAAAAAAGCTAACATCAGTAAAATATTTGGATTTTTAAAACCAAGTTTAATACAGACCTTTTACACATGACAATGTATAAATAGTACTACATTTTATCTTAGAAATAAAACATTACTGTTTGTAATACACTAGATTATCACAAGAAAAGTACAAAAATAATTTACTCAACATTGTTTTAATAAATGGCACATTGAAAAGTTTATCTTGAACTACATTTACATGGTATTGTACCTGTGATTGATTTTTGCTAGATCTTATGAATCACTGACTTTTTTATTTATACAAGTTAAAATCAAAAAAAGAAAGGAAAAACCTTTTTTTAATTTGAACAACGACTGGATATATCGAATTTGACCCCAAAACAATCCAAAAAACTTTAAATGATCATTATCGATTGAGAATATGCAATTTTAGATTTGACTTTTGTTGACAAATGATAAACAAGTACAGGAATTGCTCGTTTTGTTTTCTTTAAATATTCTCATGACCAGTGAGACATAGTCTTAGTATTGTTATTATCGTTGGTATCTCTATGTTTACAATATTTGTGTATTTATAACAAATCAAGAAAATTTGATTCATTCAATAAAAAACGTTTTTAAATAATTGTATTCTAAATTGCATCTAGTCTATTCTTACTGTACGAGCACAATTTTTAATACCACGAAAATTCATAACATGTAAAAGACTAAGATACTGCTAATTTTACTAAACTATGGTACAACTTACTTATTCAATATAATGTTGTTGATATTGTGCAGATGTCCTTGGTCATAAATACAATTTAGGAGCTGTGCTCCCTCGTAACGTATTGACCACGCCAAACCCTTATCTGCACCTAACCAACAATATTTTACTTTAATACAGATTTCTTTAAATGTGATTCAACGAAAACACATTTGTTTAATAAATCAAAGTACTCAGAAGTACAGAGAGCCGGGCTCATGTACAGAGTAGAATGGATTTCTTACATAAATAACGTTTATATTCTGATGAAAAAATTATTTTAAAACTATCAATATAAATGATAAGACACTAAGGTGAGTTTTTCAATCCTAATACCACGGTCCGATTTTACCAGAATTAATCTGGTACCGCAGCTGAACGTAAACAAACAGGCCAGTCTGGTTCCCTCTCCTGCTTTACCTCGTATGTGTAGAGAACTACGGTTACACTGATTATCAAAAATCCTTACGCTAATGAACTATGTTCTTTGACTTATGAAGTTTTCAAAGTCATTACTATAAATGTTTATTTTATATAGATAAAACTTCGTTTTATTTTTTTTGCTTTATATAGCGTTTGTATTATCTCAAAAGCGGTTGAGAGTAAGAATTATATTTTTGCACGTTACTTTAAAATGGCGACTATTGGGTTAACATCCTTCCTTGAACAGGATCACATAAGCCGGCAATTGCTCTTTGAGCAATAAGCCCGGCTAAAAAGCGGTTACCTTCAACATCCAGTGCAATTTCGTTATAATAATTCAGGATAGATAATACATAAAATTTTGTTTTTTTGCACTTGTGTATAATTATCATCGTAGTTAATAGAGCTGCAGTATACCTCCCCTACAGCCTAACGTTATATCTGATCACAGTCTGACTCAGGTTCTGTGTCTGATGGTCAACGCTGTCTTTTGTAGAGCTTCCTGTTTCCTCCATGACCATGATTTCCATACCGGATATATACCACCAGACACACCAGCCTGTCCGTACTCCCCGTTAAGGGTTGAGTTGAAACAGTAATTGTACCACCAGGCTCCGTGATATTGTTTAGCACAATTAACACTACCCCAGTTGTCGTTGTCCTGGTCCTTGGTACTGAATTTAACTCCATTGTGAACATCCAAACTGTCACCTGAAACAGAGGATAATAATGACAATATTTACATTTCTATATAATTTTTTTCAAACAGGAAGACTGTTCAGTTTCTCATGAACTACCATGGATGAGCATGAATATCTCCATTGATACGTCATAATACCGCACTTGACATCAAAACTATAGTGCAAATTGTTTTGCTTTAAAAATGACAATTGGATTGCATAAAACTGTGGCAACTCATCAGAAAAATAATGTTAATATAAGAAATTAAATGAATTGATTTTTTGAAGATTCATGAGGTATATGAACTACAACAATTCACGCTTGTAAATTTATCATGAAGCGCTTTTTGTAAAGCGCGGCACCTATTTGTATTTATGTCACTTTTTGTGGCCAGTAACGTCTTCATGCCGCCATCAATAAAGGAAAGGATATGTATCCTTATATACATAAAATGGCTATTGGATCGAACTACTTGCTTTAAATTGGGAGAAGGAAATGTTACTGTCCCTGATAAATAGAGATAGTTGAAACTGGTGTGCATTTCAATTTTTCTCATGGTGCACTAGAATTTAACATAGGACATAAAATATGTTGTAAAGCACGATAATAAGATTGCAACAGTGAGTATTTTAAGTGAACAACACAAACATGTATAAAATCTAGTGTTAATTTTTACAAGCAAGTGACCCTTTTCACCAATTCTTACTACGCCACTAAAAATTTTTTCAACCTTGTAAGTTTAAAAGATACATTACGCGGGTATGTTGAGGAATCATATAAGTAATTTCTTTGGAAATTAGACTTTTTGAAGAAAATTTAGTTTAATAAATTACCAAAACCACTGATAAACGTAAACTGTTATTTACTATTGCATTCAGATAAAAGCGTGTCTAACGCAACGACGTGTATCACCGCCACGGCATCACGTGACTTCTATTAATAGCAAAATTTTCCTTAATAAAAATGATTACAGAACAACAATACCCCTGAGTTTGATAATTTCTTTGAGCATTTGATATTGCTGAAAAACATCTATTTTGTCAAAAAAGTGCTGCTAGAATCCCACTAGCTTGTCCGTAAAATATTTATTCCACACATTCGCACGAAACCTTACCTTTTGTTTTAAATTTTATACATATGAATCGAGATTTTTCGTACAACCATGCTTAACTCGGGATTCTAGCAGCACTTTTCAAGTTTGTCTAAACGCAAACTTTCAATCTGTACAAATCGTATGTTTTGAAATATCCAGCTTATTGTTGTTCTGTTGCATTTTTTGGTCAAGAATGACGGACGATAGGCCGACCGGGATACGTTATATAGCTGACTGTCTTCGAAAGATAACATAATCGATGAAAATAAATCAGCGTACCTGTTTAATCTATTGAACTCCATATAAATTTAACACAATATTTCCGATATTTCCTTTTAAACTCCATTTTACGTATCTTTTAACATGCCGTCTTAGCCAAATTCTCTTTACACGACATGATCAATTTCCAAGTTACTTGATGTAAACATATGACGTCATCGGTGGTAGATTTCAATCATAATGACTGTTACAGCATAACAAAATAAAAACATTTTATTTTTGTTAATGTTTACAAGTTTCTAATCATTTTCTTTAGTTAAATTACATCGCTAAATACCAATATTACGAAAACTTGATTTCTAAAATTGACGTCATCTTGCCTACTATGACGTCATAATGCAGCACTGAAGAATATTTTGTATGCTTCCTTATTCCCCCTGCGTATTTTCTTTTCTTAAATATTATTTATAATTTTTCTACGGGACAAAGACACAAAGGAAGCAATTTCTGTTGTGGAGGTGCACAAATACTGTAAAATGAGAATATTTGGCGCAATACTAATTTTAGCGCCTTTGGTGGAAGAGTCCCTTGAACGCTTAAATTTATTGCGCGCTAACATATTTCTAAACAGTTTTTTTGTGTGTTCAAACTTTCACCTTCGTACATGTAAACCGGGACGCGTGATTACGTAATGTCGAAAGGTCGTTGGATTTCATATACACACTGGCACTATACATGGTAGGATCGATCGGTGGAGTTCTGTCAAATTATAATTTTACAACCAAACTAAACTCAAGTCCAGCTTTAAGGGCAAACTCAAGAGAGCGTCGCTGTGTTAGACTGTCGAAGCCATTGTCAGATTATGACTTGTCCTGAGCATCTTCATCATTATTATAAGGTCAGAATGTTTATATTTGTAGATGTATCACTGTTAGTTCCTTTTCAAGTCTTCTTCTAAAGTTGATATTTTCAGTTAATTTGTATTTTGTTGCTTGCTTATGCTTATCGAAACAATCAACTTTAAGTAATACGAGGGATTCAAATAAAACGGGGAGGAGAGTTGTGGAACCGAATAGTTCAAGTACGAACCATCTAACATCTGCATAAATTAGCAGTGATGTCCTCTTACTTCAGTGAGCCCCGTGCCTCTGCGTGTGTCCTGACCACCCACCACCTCCTGCAGTCCAGGACATAAGCCTCAGCACAACAATATCAAAAGAAAAAGAATCTTTTATATTGTTTAATTCTGCTTCATAAAAATTTTAATAAATCGGATGTATTATGAACCCTGAGAACATTGAGTATGTATCTCCACCAAAGATCGTGTTATGGCCATTCATTAACTCGGTTTGGCACCAGACATCATCCGCAGTGTTGAGTTGTAGAACAATAGATCCAGTTCTGCGCAGATATTGGTGCGTGTTGGCGTCCAAGAAGGTGACGGCCACTGGTTGTGTTTTCTTCATAATTCGAACATGCATCATGTGAGAAGAATCTGAATTAGGGGGTGCTGTAATTTCTACTGCAAAGTGGTAAATTCCTGGATATGGGGCGACAAATATTCCGTAAAGGGTTGGTACGCATTCCGGCGTTAAGCTTGACATTGTCGAACACAATGTGGAAGTTGTTTGTCGGATTTGTAATACTTCTTGAGAGCTCCGCCACAAAAGCAACATTGGACCGGGTTCTCTCTACAGCAATAAATAATGATAATTATTATCAGATACGACATTCCATGTTTTGATTATCATCAACCTGTATGATTTTAGTCACTTCATTCAAATTCTGTGACAAAACTTAAATAATTGATCTCTCTTAAATGCTAAACTGTAGATTAATTGATTTCTGTGACATTTTTTCTTTATTTTTAGTGTCATATGTTAACAGTTGACAGCATGATATTACATTTAAGCGGCTAGAATATTAAAAATCATCTGCAAAGACATATGTTTTGGAGCGTTAGGGTTGGAGCTACGTTTTTGCTCTGCTCTTATTTTGTATTGTTTTATGGATTTTGAGTAAGAGGAAATTGTGGAAATGTCGAACAGATCGTAGAACCTGCATTTGAAAGAAGGAAAATATCAGAGCAAAGTAGATCTTTTTTCAAAAATATTGTCATTATAGAGTAAACTAACAGCTAAACTATATAACAAAGAAAATGACCTCAGTTTTTTCATCTTTAACTTTCCTGTCTTATGAAAGAATATTTCGTCAACACCTACATTGTACATATGGTGTTTAATCTCCCAACTTACGCAATGCCCAAAATCATGTCAAAAGTACGATTAATTTAAAAATCGAGACAGGCTACTGACAGATAACTTGATTTCACAGGGATTTCAACAACCTCCACCAAAGGTGGTATTTCGTAAAATCTTTAATCCTTTTAATGAATTTGTTAACATGTAATTTGTATTATTTGATCGGAATTTGGTTTTGTTTCAAACCAGTTACTGGACTTTTATTTTTATATTGAATTAACCACAATAAGTCCCTTCAATCTAATCAATGCAAAGAGATCATAGCGGAAGAGATCAGTCACAAGGTATGTTTTATCCAACACACCATATCTCCAGAAAATTTAACCATTAGTGTTTTAAATGATTAAGGGCACGATAATTTACCTTTAACAATGGTATCATTCAGCTGCGCAATTATTGTCTTTAAACCCTGGATCTCCTGGTCAAGTTCATTTCTTGTGATGATCTGGTCACCATGGTCAATGTTTTCCAGAAGAATTGAGGATGTCGTCTCAAAACCTATCACAAGAATTAAAGTTCTGGCAAAGAACATGATGGTGTTAATCTGTAAACACCGACGGCCTGTAGATAAGAGTAGTGCACACGTGTTCTCTTAAGGAAAAACAGAAGTACATTTAACTTATATAAGAATAATAATAACGAATCTATGAAAATAGGACTTAACTAGAAAAAATTTCTGATCCGATTTATTTCCCTCCATCTGTAATATAAATCGTATAAATTGTTATATAAAATTTTTCACTCCTTTTATGCACTCTACGTCTTTATCATCAATATAAAAACTTTTTTTTAATTTAAAATGAATGATTTAAAAAGACCTGCACAAGCAAGATATTTTCTTTTAAAACATGTTTATTCAATTCTGCAGTAAACTTTATGCACTATACAGAGATTCTTCAGATACATTATTAAGATACGAACTAATCATCACATTTACCAGTAAGGTTGTCTGACGTAGTTCGATGTACAATACAATAAGCACAACTTATTTTCACTAGATAAAATTCAGTTAAAAGAAAATACTGATTATCACAGCTGGTAAAACAAAATAATGTCAGGAACTCCAAAAGCATATGCACAGTTCTCGGAACACTGGTTCACTGCAACCAAAGTGTACGACACATCCAGTGAATCATTTCTCATGAAACACTCCCCATAAAACTCCAGACCAAAGTACTGTAACAGTCTGTTTCTGACCTCCTCAGCACACACCGCGAATGGTAGTGCCGATGTCATACCAGTTGTTCTGGAGCTTCATATTAATGTAACTCAGAAATTCAGGATTAGCACCGGCGGCGATGTAGCAGCCAATAGGCCGAAAGTCCTGAGTGTTTGGTTGGATCATCTCACCATTGCCTACAATACAATCTGTGTCATTTATATCTAGAGGTCTACTTTTTTAAAATTTCAAAATCAAAAAGTCATCTTTTCTTTCTAAGTAAGTTCTACGTATTTGAATGATTCAATCATATTGAATAGCATTCTAAAATTCACTTTTGTAATGATAAACCACCGATATAAATTCTCTTCAAGGAAAAACATTTCAACAATATCATCTTAAACAATTAAAAGCTCTAACTTATATAGTTAGGAGTTAAAAAAATATATTGCAGGACAAAAAAAAAAAGGAAACAAAAGAAATATTCTGTTTTTTTTTGGACAATATGCTTTAAGTTTTACATCAGATTGGTTGTATGTTGCATACTGTAATCTGATGAGCAGGGAATAGAACAGATGCACAATTAACGTCGATTTCTAGGCAGAGTTACCTAAGTCAGTTACATCGGAAGATGACATTGATCATATAAAGTAGACATTGACCTCCAACAATCAAATTATGCTGCCATAATAAAGCGAGGATCTTTTCCTTTCTAAAAAATTATTTACAATGTCAATACATTGAAATTGGTTGTTCATGAAATTGTAAAGTCATACAAACAAGAAAGGTTTATATCTTAATTTTATTGAGGCAGAGGGAGCTGATATTAAGAAATAATGACGTTGTCAGACATCATGAAACTAAGCGGTGACAGAACGGTGTTCATTTGAAGTCATTCTTTATTTAAGGATTATATGCAAAATAATAAACATATCAAGCTGAAAGTTTCACCTCGCTTTTAACTTTGATTGTTTTGTGTACTTTATAAATTCCACAATCATCGACAAAAAAGTATTAATTCTATTGCATCAGTCCATGGACTCTTTGATTTACCCTAGTATACTAGTGTATTTATAAAATTTTAAAACTAATTAATTAATATCATTGTTAAGGAAATACTGTATATAGAAAAAAAATCGCTCCCATTTTATTTTTGGCTCTTAGAGCTACTCAGAGGTAGGGAAATATATAACGGGTGGAAATCAAAGAACACAATATTTTTTAAAACAAAACTTTTATTGGGAAAATCATAAAATGGCCAAATTTGCATGTTTTGAAGGATACGGGGTAAAAAAAAAAACCCTGAATATAGAAGCATATCAAAAACGAAATTAAACTTAACTACTTTTATTCTGATGTATACAAAAAAAAAAATTAATAAATCGGATGTATTATAAACCCTGAGAACATTGAGTATGTATCTCCACCAGTAATTGTGTTTTGCCCATGCATGTATTCCGCACCAGACATCATCCCCAGTGTTGAGTTGTAGAACAATAGATCCGGTTCTGCGCAGATATTGATGCGTGTTGGCGTCCAGAAAGGAGATAGCCACTGGCTGCGTTTTCTTCATAATTCGTACGTGCATAGTGTTAGAAGGGTCAGAATAATCAGGCGCTGTAATTTCCACTGCGAAGTGGTAAAATCCTGGATATGGGGCGACAAATATTCCGTGAGTATTGAGCTTGAATACTGTCCGTAATCTCCATATATTTCATTGCAACATATCTATTGCCTACTCTCCGTCTTAATTAGGGAATATCCTGCTATTTTATCGTTGATAATTTTGATATACTGTAAAAGCAGAAAAATTCGTTGGGATTAAGTTTCGTTTATTTAGTTGTTATCAATAATCAACGAAATTATATACCACAAGAAATTTTTATATGACTATATTTTGATAGAGTTACTGTCGAAACAACGGCTTTTTATGCCCACGAAACCGTTTTCCATAACAAGTCAACAAAATTTGATCCCAATGAAAATTTTTGTTTCAACAGTATATCAAGATATATTTTAATAATAATGTTTTAATATATTGTTAAAATTTATTTTGGTACCAAATTTGGTTATGACGTTTAATAAAAAAGTTTTTTATTTACCCCTAACCATACCTTTTTGTCTTCCTTTAAGACATATGTTTTAATACGGTATATTTGCATTTAATAAATTATAGAAAATAACAGGTAATACTTTATGAACATACTTATATCTTCCTGTGAATCTATGAAAAAACAAGTATTGTCGATTTCTTCTTGTTCTTTACATTTAGTTATGATGTATCGATCTTCATAAAATGTAATCACTGTATACACTGATTAAACTCAAACCAGTGAAAGCATATGCCACGGTTTTGAAATTATTCTATACAATCAAGGGATTTTGATAATTAATCTGGATGAATAATTTACTATCCAGTACCATAGTAACCTTTATGTAAAAGACCTTTTTGAACAATAACCTTAGGTAAAGCTTAGGAAACATTTTATCTATAGACAATGGCACACAGTATTCTAAATGCATTCAAAATAAAGATTTCAGATTGATTTTAATATAAGTAGCTATACACAGACAATTATATTATGTTCCCTATAATCATGTTGACTCGGAAAAGATTTGTTATCTTATGCATTTCCTACAATCAGTAAAGTGAAACGTGGAAAAAAAAACTTTTTAATTCATTTTCATGCACTCTCCATCTTGATTTGATTTCCAGCATATTTCAATGTAAGAACATAAAAGAATTAAATCCACTTAAGGAATTTCTTAAAGATCTGCATACGCCAGTCATGTTCTTCCTAAAAAAGACAAAGGTGTTCCTATGTTTGTTTACTTCAACTGGAGATTTGATGCATGATACAGAGTTTAACGTTACTCAGTAATGAACATCATATCAAATTATCTAATTCTTTTGTGCAACTTAATTCGTTACAATTATACAATAAACAAAATATAACAAATATCTATCTGAATAAAAAGAATTGAAATATAGTTGAGTTTCTTATTTCTTCCTTTCAAATAAGCTGGTAAAAGAAAATAATATCAGCAGCTCCAACACCAAAAGCACATTTCTCGGAACACTGGTTCACTGCAACCAATGTGTACGACACATCCAGTGAATCATTTCTCATATAACACTCCCGATAAAACTCCAGACCAAAGTACTGCAACATCCTGTTTCTGGCCTTCTCAGCACACGCCCGAATGATAGCGCCGATGTCAGGGTTAGGGTTAGGGTTAGAACTTCGGTTTGAACTCTGAAATCCAGGGTTGTTGCCAGCGGCGCTGTAGCAGCCAATAGGAGTAAAGACCTGAGTGTCTGGTTGGATCATCTCTCCATTGTCTACAATGCAATCAGTGTTGTACCAATAATCTCATTAACATCTACAAGTCTACATTTTAAAGGCTACTATAGCAAACAACTCAAAAAGAAAATAAAATGATATTTCAAATTCTTTAGATTAATTGATTTGGAGTACTGTACATAGATCTTTAGCGGGCTAGTCTGAGAAAAACGGATGGACGAGCAGAGAATTTGTAAATTAATTAATTTCAGAGAGGTCACGTGACGAGCTCAGGGACGGTCGTTCTTTTCTGGGCTCCGCTAGTTTTGACCAAAAATATATCTTCAAGTCGATTTGTGTATATATTTGTGTTTCTTTGTGTGTGTATATATATTTCTTTGGTTTGGATTACTTTAGGATTAATTTCTACTGTGATTTTGAGCTTTTTGATGCGAGTATAGAAACATAAACAAGTAAGTTTACTCGCCCCATTGTATTACCGCAGTGAGTACCTACTCACTACATGTTTGTGTACAAGTGTGTAAAGATTTGTGTAAAGGCTTAGACTTTTGTATTTACTAAATAGAGAAACCAGTATATATTTTAAAAACAGTGAACTTCTTGAGAGTTCAAACAATTCTGTGAGAATTATAGATTATGAAGTGAGATACAGTTATTTGGACATTAGTTTTAACAGAGGATTGTTACCAATACATGTTGTAATGAAATTAAATAATTTATAAAGGGCAATTAGCACTTAGGGCAGTTATGTTAGTTTAAGAGTTGTTGTAAAATGTGCTTATATATATATATATATATATATATATATATATATATATATATATATATATATATATATATATATATATATATATGTAGGACTCCAAAGTGCGATGGGACTCCAAAGTCCGATGGTCACGCCAAAGTCCGATGGTCTGCGCCAAACCCCGATGGTTTGACACGCCAAAGTCCGATGGTGCATAAAACAACTAACGTTTATGACGTCATAGTACTGCTGAGCAAAAAATGCGATACCGCGCCATGCCAAGCCCGATTTGTTCAAAATAAAATACAAATAAATATGAAATGCAAAGATTAACCCTAATCTTTTAGATATAGGTGCGAGACTAACACTTATCAGTCGAAAAATGTGTTAAAACTATAAGCTAGATATCTTGGATGGGTGCAGGACTAACCCAAATCAGTCCAATAGTGTGCGAGGACAAACCATAAAATCTCTCGGGGAAACACATAGGTGTTCAAGAACTAACCCTTATCAATCGAATAATCTACAAGGACTAGCCCTAATAGCTCTGGTAGGCGAAAACAATAAGCAATATCAGTAAAAATGTATGTGAGACGAATACTGAATCAATTGATTTTGAATGCAGGACAACGTCATGACGTCGGACTATTGTGACGTCATAAACGTTGATTGTTCCCCCGCAACATCGGACTTTGGCGTGTCAAACCATCGCACTTTAGCGTCGCGCGTCTCATAGGAAACGAGCCATCGGACTTTCGCGTGACCATCGGACTTTGGCGTCCGTAAAGACAGCGAGATATCGGGGTTTGGCGCAGACCATCAGGCTTTGGCGTCACCGTCGGACTTTGGAGTCTTACATATATATATATATTGACTAAACAAGATTTTCTATTTAATTAAAATATTGTTCTTTTGGATATATCATTTCAAACCTCTATCTTAAAAATTGTAAAAGAAAATAATATCTATCAAGGGTTTGATACAAGTTATTTTCAAAAGATATACTTTTTTGTACACTTAGTCCCCTATATCAAACCAACATGACCTATGATTTTGGGTGTCTTTCAGAATGATCCAACAGTTTATCCACAAAAACCTGTTATCACCCCTGATAAAAAATTTTTACCCGTTCTACGATTTTAAATATAAAGAGGTCACAGAGAGGTCAACAATAGGTCAATTTTCAATTTTTCTTAATTTTATATAATTTTTCATCGATTTTACAGCACATTTTCGTTCGGGAAACATTGGGTATGTTAAGGAAGCATATAAGTCATTTTTCGGGAAATTAAGACTTTTTAAAGAAAAGTATAAACAAATACTCGGCCACAGGGGATGCAACATACATAAATAATTTATTGGCATAAAATATGTTATTTTATCTAAATGAACATCTCAACTTCATGAAGTATACGTAGTCTTCAAAATAATGTATATTTTTTGCTATTAATTTTCATATTTAATGTGAACTACGTGAAGTAGTTGTAGTCTTTGAAATAACGCATTTTCTGTTTTCAATAAATTTCATACTTTGTTAAAAATCTTCCAAGACACTTTATTATGTTTGCTTGCTCTCCTCCTGACTTGTATTGTTGATTCGGACACCTGAGCTCGATTACAGTTCATTATTTTTTTTATATTATTAATCTCAATTTAATTTATCCAATACTTTATATACAATATTAATCAGAGACTTTTTAATGCGTGATTTTATAATTGCATTGTATAATTTTTAGGAGAATTGTTGTCCGGTTTAAGTATAACCTTAAAATATCGCATGTTTTTGACGTTTTCCATATGTATCTTATTTGGAATAAAAAAGCTTTTTTGCTTATATTATTTGAAAGAAACATAATTTAAAAATGATAGAAAACTCATTTATATGGAATATAAAGAAATCTCAATCTTCTTCAATATACACTTGATAAATTTAAGGCTCACCTTCCTTCCGTTTAACAAACTATTTTTGCTCTAAGATACCCAGCTGTGAATTGATATTAATTGTTCCTTATAACAAATTGTAACTAACGATTTACAATATAGTGTTTTCAACTGATCATGGGTGTCTATTATAATATAACATCAGTTTGGAAAAATGTTACCTTCTAAAGCAGCCACATAGTTACCACGAACACACATGTTATCTTCAGTACAGCAATGATTCAGACAATGGCCTGCAAGATGCTAAAAATGAATCAATTTAAAATCCTGGTGTACTGGTTTAGCCGACATACCTTTTCCCCTCGACTCCAATCCACGGCACGACATAATGTAAATTGATAACAAACCATCATGCACATCCCCGTGTTAGAATTGATCAAGAGGTTAAAACCGGGTACTAAGGAATTTTCGTAATTGCTAACGATTGAAGTTTTGGGGTCGAATCACTGAGAGTAGCATAATTGCAACAGAGCAAGAACTTGTCCCATGAAATACAGAGTAGCCAACTTGAGATAGAATACTAAAACCATTGCCTTGATTTTAAGGGAAAAAAATATGTTGATAAAATTTGATTGTTTTCTTGATTTAACAAAATAATCAGCTTCTTTATTCTATAGGTATAATTATCGTTAGGATCTTTATTTTTCTGATAAATGAATCTCACGTGATTTTTTTTCTGATGGTACCTTGACGAAGCTTAACTATTTTCTCCTCTCATTAATGATTTCGATGAATGAAAACGTCGATCTGACTTTCAATACAGAACCATTCTTACTTCTAATCAAGTTTCATTTTTTGCGCTTTTCAAGGAATATAGAGATATTGAACAGCAATAAAACTCAGAAATGCATCACAAATCGGGAGCACTTTTTACTTCTTCGATAAAAGTTGATTAATTTTCATATCATTTGAGCAGCCTTCTTTTATTTTTATCCATAAAAAAATCTTTTTCCACAGGCAAGTGCTTATGCATTGGTATTAAGGAGATAGTAACCTTACTATCCAGTTTTGCATACTTACTCATTCATGGTCCCTGATTACACCTTTACGTTTTAGAGGTCCATGCTTGCTCTGTTCATAATTTTATTGTTTTAATGCGCTTCTGAGATTGAATATTGTTCATACTACCATAAATTTCATAGTTGATCTTATTACACTGTAAGAATATCAAAATAATCCATTTCTTAAAAAGAAAAATCCTTATAAGCAGAGATTTATTGCAGATATTAGCAAATGCTTTACTAAGCCTTGTCCTTACTCACAATTACATTAATCGATGTTAATGAAATACCCCAAACTCTCTGTGCTACATGATATTCAAAGTGTTGTAAATCAAATGTAGATTTTCAAAATCTCCAAATAATTCTAAGAAATTTAAAAATTGCCAAAAAAGAAGCTACCATTTCAAAATATTATAACCCCCCCCCCCCGGATTGTTACAAAAAAGAGTTCAGTCAGGAGTTGATGTTTTATAAAAAGGAATAAATATTATATATATGTATATAAAAAGATCATTACCTACTTTTTGGCCATTTGATTAATTCCTGTGATTAAATAATTGTCTTTACTTTTCTTCCAAATAAACTTCCTTGCATCACAAAATATCCAAGATTCAACTATAAGTGGAAACTAGACCCATGATCATTTTTTTCAAGTTGTCGTGAACTCGGCAAGTGAAGGACGAAAAAATCTCGGATTTATCCAGATTGCTTTATTAAGAGTTTTTTTTTAATGATTATTAATGATTCTTTCATTTACAACATTAACCACCTGAGGTATAATTTTAGTTGCAATAATCTGAATGAAGGATATGGAGATAACGAACAGTATTCAATCTCAAAGTCCATAAAACAATACAAAACAAGAGCAGAGCAAACACAGACCTCCGAAACATCAGAAATGGGATCAGTTGCCATGGAGGAGTAAGCATTCCCTTCTGACCGGTCACACCCGCTGTTGTCCCTTGTCATGATCAGAAAATGACGGAAAAATCCGTAGTCAATTCAGTGAATAAATAAGGGACTAACAATTAGTATGAAAAACGTCATTTAGTATTTGACTCAATGATAAATTGACAATGACAATGACAAGGTCATTGTATCGACCACGGAACTTACGAAATGATTACTTTAAACTAGACAGCTGATATTCTTGTTTCATCAACTTGCTTGTCAATAATTTACCTCGTTTTAGAAATTGTTCATACGTAGAGCAAGCTCTTGCGTATCGAATCAACTGAGATATATATATACACTCCGTATGCAGGTGATGAAGGTATATTGCTGCATAAGTAAGGGAAGTTGACGATAGAAAAATTAAAGTCATCACGTTTATCATAAAGCTTGGTTGTTAGATTACCATTAGCGTCTTTTGCAAGTAAAATATCCAAGAAAGAAACAGATGTGTCAGACTCTATGGTATCTTTTATCTCAAGCTCACCAGGATATATAGTATCGACGTCATAATGGAAATAACCATTGTAAATTAACAATACGTCGTCGATATATCTAAATATCGAGTTTAAGGCCACAGCAAGTGTTTTCTTCTTTTCACGCATAAGATTTTGCACTAATTCTGATTCATGTGAATATAGAAATAGGTCCGCTAATTAACGGAGCGCCGTGGGTACCCATGGGAATTCCAATAGATTGTTGGAATAATCGAATTTCATTTTAAGTATATGCTCTGAACGTTGAAATATTTTATACACGATTTTTACTTTTACACTGCGTCGCTAACTTCTGGTTATGTTTTTCTTTGGCTGTCGGTTAAACACAGACGATGAACCATTGCACACATAATCGCCTCTTGGTAAGTTATTCAAAAATGTGCATAATAAGCTGACAAACACAAGTTATTTACGTCAAATGAATAATATGAAATTTCTTTTAAAATGTTTTGAAACATTTCATATGCTACCATAACAAAAAAAAAAATTAAAAAAAAAATGACATAAAGATCATTTCTCATAATAAATTAAAAACTATTCTTTGCATATCATTAGACAACTCCTCTTCGATATAAATGTAACTCGGAAATTTTCTTATCTTTGTTCCTTTATTAGCCGACCTGTTTTTATATTCCTATATAAGATAATTTATTCAAAACCTCTACTTAAATATAAGATAGTACTTGATGTGGCCTTAAAGTAGACATTTAGATATAACGGCGATGTTTTCCTTTCATTCATGCGTTGATTTGGTATATATCATTGTGCTCAGGAAAAAGATACCTAATATTCTTTACATCTGATTCATATCTAAATGTCGAGCTGAATGCCACGACAAGTGTTTTTGACAAACGAAACAAAACGGTTCCATTGGTAGATCTCAGCAAGCCGATATGCATAACTCATTTTTGACCATTTTTGTACACAGAATCTTATAATTCTAAGGCGAGGAAAAAATGATTGTAAAAGCTGAGTAAAAAATGAATCGTGTAGAAATGCTTGCACTCATGCTTTTATTAAACGTTAAGTATCAATATCAGAATAAATATCAAAGGTCTGTTAATACTTTAAATTATTTTGATCTTATCATCATCTGAGACCGTTTTAATGCTTTCTCTTTAGAGTCCTTCCATTTTCTCCATATCATGTATTCATGACCGGATAATTCAGTCTGTGCATACTTTCCATTAAGGTTGGCTTGGTAACAGAAGTTATACCACCAGGCGGCGTGCCATGCTCTGGCACAGTTACCAGAGCCCCCGTCATTGTCCTGATCTTTAGTGGTAAATTTCATACCATTGTGATCAGCCAAACCGTCACCTAGAACATTGCAATGAAAAACAATGAAGTTTACTTATCATTAATAAAATATCTATGACGTAATGTAACACTAGCGAACATTGTAGTTATCCGAGTCTAAGTCTTCATGATATACCATTTAATGAGTCATCCTCTGTTCTCTTTTAGGAAATTGATACTTGTAATGTATAAATGGTTTTTTTTTGGCAAAAAATATCTGAAATATGATTGATGTGTATAAGATGTATATGTGAATTTGAAACTCGATTCCGCAATCTTTCTGCAAACCACCTATTCGTAATTTCGACACTCTCCGTTTACTGCATATATATACGTTACACTCTATGCATTTTCCTTCATTTATTGTCAATATAAATAGGCCTTTAGAACGTGGTGGTGATGGGGATAGTGGTCCCCCATGAGTCCTGTTTTATTTACATTCTGGTTCTCTTCCCTGCTTTTTCTAGCTGTAAGGTCAAGCAATAACAAACTCCACAGTTGCACCCCAGGCTCCCACATTTTCGACAGATTTGATTTTTTGCTTGTAATGTTCTTCAAAATCTTTCGGGAATTCTGACCCTTCCCCTCCTACACTTACTTTTGAAGTGTTGCTAATATTAACATGTCGAAATTATCATGTATATATACATATATATATATATATATATATATATATATATATATATATATATATATATATATATATATATATACATATGTATATATATATATATCGGTATCAATATTATCATATCGATTTCGACATTATATCATATTGATATCGATCCTGACTAGAACCATAAATTAGAAATACTGGATACCATATGTGAGGCAAAGTGCTATGTCGATGTTGTCGATATTGACAATTCCATGATGATATCGTATCGATTCTTATTTTGATATAAATAATTCATTTTAAGAATTCAGTTATAACATAGTTATACGAAGCAATGTTGCCGAAATCGACGAGATGGATATCAAAGGGAAAACTTAACAAACAATATTAAGGTTTATCACCAGCTGCAGATATGATAATGACACGATATCATTTATGCCTTCCATATGATAATAGTGCAAATTTAAAACCAATTTTCCCGCAGCTCTGTTATTTTTCAGATTGAATGAAAACCAAGAATGAGTATTGTTGTAAATATGTCATTTATTAATGACACAAATGAAACACATGAAATTTGGGAGATCCTATGACTTTCTACAATTTGTATCTACACCTTGTTATGGATCTCCCAAAACTTAAAATAACATCATGACAATACTCAAAAAACACAAATATATCAAACAATTAAGCTGAAAAATAAGGTAGCAACAAACAATAGGCCACCAAAAATCCAACTAAATTGGATTTTCCGCCTTCCAAGGGAAACAACCCACGTACATGGACACCATAGGAGAAAAACCTTAATAATCTTAATATATATGTTTAAGAAAAGATTCTCGCTCTGAAAAATAAATGATGGCCTGCAACCCCTGTTACTTACCACATTTTAATTGCATTTATATAAATCATGATAAATGATAAACAATATTTCTAATACAAAGGTTTAAAATATTTGTATTTATCTAATAAAACAACATATCCGCAATGGTTAATTACAATTAATTAATTACATTGCAAACAGTAAAATTAGTCTATACAAATGATTTGCAGTAAACATTCCAAATGCCCGAGTCCTTTATTTCATGCTCCAATTTGTTATTTACTCTCTATTCATCCATTGCAGATGACTGAAAGTAACTCGATGGTAATAAATTGTAGGGAGAAGGGGATGACAGACCTCATCTGAACCATCTTAATCTGACCTAAGGACAACCTTCATGAACATGTCAGACATAATCTGACCCATTTAGAGCTTATCTGGGGACAACTTACATGAACATGTCAGACATAATCTGACCCATTTACAGCTTATCTAGGGACAACCTACATGAACATGTCAGACATAATCTGACCCATTTACAGCTTATCTTGGGACAATCTACAAGACCACAACCAACATAATCTGACCCATTGAAAGCTTATCTGGGGACAACCTACATGAACACAACCAACATAATCTGACCCATTGAAAGCTTATCTTAGGACAACGGGTATACCTACATGAACCTGACAGGCATAATCTGACCCATTTATAGTTAATTAAGGGACAGCCTACATGAAGATGACAAGATTAATTTGACTAATACAGAATTGATTGCAGGACGACCTTCATAAGCAGATGTTTTGTGCTGTACTGTTATCATTAGGAGAGGGTGGTAACCTATACCTTATCAATTCAATGAATTGTGGAGAGAAAAAAAACACAAAAAAAACCCATCCATACGTTGAATTGTATTTTTCGAAGAACTCAACCTAGCTGCATGAGTTGCTGCCCCAATACAAAAAGCATAACCTTTGTAAATTTTTTATTCAAACCCATGAATGTAATACTTGCACCTAAATGTTTTGAAACAAATGACTGTGAAACCGGAGTGCCATCAATAAATTGAAAAAGGGGTCCCCTTTGAATGTTTAAATTGGCACATATACTCAAAAAGGGCAAACACAGGACAGAGATCTTTTTCAGACTGGGCCTCTAGGTAGATGGTAACTGACTGACCAGATTGCTAGTTTTTGTGTGTGACATAAAATTAAACTTACAATTTTCAATTTTCCTTTCCCAGTTTCAAAATGTATGTTTGACCTTAAAAACACTTGATTCATAGATTGCAGTGTCCTGACAAATAATTCTCCCAATCTAATTTTTTTTTTTAATGCTGTAAGAAACAATGCTCTGAAAAGATTTCGGTTATTCCAAGTAGAGCTTGTAAGACGTATAGCTTCTATAACTTTTGTAGGAATTTCCCGCGTTATTTCGAGTCTTGAGGCTGTTCTTTGGCATGATTTTTGACACCTTTTTAACAATTTCTGACCCCCCCCCCCCCAAAAAAAAATTCTTAGATGGGTCTGGCAAATTCAAATTTTTTTGAAAAATTAAATGGCCGAAACATGTGATGCCAATGTGCTTGGTGAATAATGTTCGAGTCTGTCAGCGAGTACATTAGATTTTATTGAAGCATGGTTAGCTCTAAAGTGAATATTGCACTGTATTGCAACTAGTACAAGCCGACATAATAATTTCATGAGGTTATGTTCACTAGATGACTGTCTATTTATGATCTCTACTACTGCCTTATTTTCAAATAAGAAAAGTCTTTATTTTTTGTTTTGGAGCTTGTGCCCACATAATTCTAAATGCAATAACAATTGGAAAAAGTTATTTGATGCCTATTTAAAATTGTATAAGGGCATCAGGCCATCTATCCGCAAACCATTTTGAACCCAAAACTACAGCAAAACTGTGTGACCCTACGGCATCAGTTTGCAAATTTAGATATTCTTAGGACATCAATTCTTTATTCAGAAAGACAGATTTTCCATGAAAATGATTTATGGTATATGACCAGGTAGCTAAGTCAGCTCTCGCTTCCCCTCTATCTTAGCATATCGTTTAAAATCATCGAAACAACAAGTGAGATTGATTAAACGCCTTAAAAAGGCTCTACCAGGTACTACTAGCTACCCCACATGCGAAGTAAAGAAGACTTATGTGCTGACTGTAATTCTTTCAATGAGAACTTTTTGCACTTTTAAAAATTTTTTTTCATATGGATGTCTGTATTCCATTATCCCAGTATCTACTTCTATCCAATAGATAATTATTTTAGGTGTAGGTGTCTGTGTTTATAGCATCTTAAAAGGAGCCCCAATTTGCCTACATGAGAATAAAATACTGGCTAGAACATACCTACACTTTGATGAATTTGGTGGGCCCACAAAAAAAAATCGTCGAGGATATGAGAGACCCCTGCTGCTTTAAAAATATTTCCATTGTCTAATTTAGTGCATAACTTAATATTTCAAAATTTGACAACTGCTACTTGCTCCCATTGGTTACCATATATCATAATATTAAAAATGAATTTTCCCAATGAAAACTTATAGATGGTGATCTAGAGGGTGAATTGGAACTATTCTATAGGCCTCTTTGATGTCAGACTTTGCTCTTAAAATATATTGACCAAATTTTTTAACCAAACTTCCAACATTAACAATCCAATCACAGTGTACAGCAGAGAGCTCTTTTGGATGTTGGCATTCACAGACTGGTCTTTTGGAAAAAAAACAGGTCATGAATTATTCCAAAATTATTGAATTACCTTTTGACACTAATTCTAGGGCCGCAGTAGGGGTGATACAACAAAATGATCTAATGGGGGTGCAGGTAATGGTCCATCAATTCCCTTTTGCAGACCTGTTTCTATGCGATCATTGATAATATCTGGGTGCTCCCTGCTGACTTATGATTACTCAACATATAAGATATGATGGGGTCTGTAACACAACCCAGGCAAAAATCCTATTTAAAACCTTGCACTAATTAAGTTGAAAGAGATCTATCATAATAAACTAGAAATTCACTTAATTTATTTGGGTTGACTGGTGTTGGAAGTCAAAGACCCCCCAAGATACTGGATCCTCTCGCTGCCGCAGCAGCACACGCAAATCTAAATACTGATCTTCCCAGATTTTTTGTTTTATGCGTTGTGCTACTGTTGCACCGAGCGGAATCCCATCAATGTCGATATGCTATTTCTGGGGTTGCTGGCTCGCCTGAACTTAATAACTAATTGAGTATTTCTGATATGTTGCTTGTAGCATCTTAAGAGGGTTCCGCCACTACCTTGTTACTTTAGAATTTTGTCTGCTTGTTTTCATTATCAATCTGCACGGATGGATGCTCCACCAGTTTTGACACTTCACTCTGATTTTTTAGACTCTTTCCTCTTCTCCAGGTTTCGACTGTGGCTGGCCGTCTCTTTGGCATGATTGAAGCTGAAAGAATTCTATCTAGAATATAATTTATGACTATATATTTTAAGCGAACTACTTCATGTATTTTCTGCTGTTATGATGAAAGGTATCACCAACATTTTAGGTAATGACCTTTCATAATTGCATACTTTGATAATAAAATGATGAAGATTTCAACAACAGTGGCTTCATAACTGTTACATTCTACTGATAAATCAAGTCTTTATAAAAGAAAAAAAAAACATGCCTTGCTTTTGATCTTGTATTGAATAGATAACAGTTTAGTTATACCTTGAGACAGCCACATGACTTACTCAATACTCACTGAGAACCAACTTTGATACAGCAACATGGAAAACTTTGACATCATGTATACTGCAAGTTCACTTAGCGAACCAATAACTTTGAGACAGTAACATGGAAGACTTGACATCATGTATACTGCTAGTTCACATAGCGAACTAATAACTTTGATACAGCAACATGGAAAACTTTGACATCATGTATGCTGCTAGTTTACATTGCAAACCAATAACTTTGAGACAGTAACATGGAAAACTTTGACATCATGTATACTGCTAGTTCACATTGCAAACCAGTAACTTTGAGACAGTAACATGGAAAACTTTGACATCATGTATACTGTTGGTTCAAATTGCTAACCACTAACTTTGATACAGCAACATGGAAAACTTATTGCGAACCAATAACTTTGATACAGCAACATGGAAAACTTTGACATCATGTATACTGCTAGTTCACATTGCAAACCAATAACTTTGAGACAATAACATGGAAAACTTTGACATCATGTATACTGCTAGTTCACATTGCGAACCAATAACTTTAATACAGTAATTAACATGAAAAATTTTGACATATGTATACTGTAAGTTTACCCTGCGAACAATAACTTTGAGACATTAGCATGGAAAATTTTGACATTATGTTCTGCAGGTTTTCATGAAGTTATATATATCTTAAAGAAAGATATAATTTTTTTTTGTAGAACTACTTGAATGTTTAGAACAGACATCTTTCTAAATATCTTACTAGATATTTGACTCGTCCTATACATATGCATCTATTCATTTCCATGATTCATGCTCATATATCATGTATATCATTATATCAAACTTCAAATTAATTTGTACTGGCCTTAGCCTCCTGCAAGTGTTGACCATGGCATCTTTGATTGACCATTGACCATAGGTACTGGATCGGTACTGCATGATTTTGTAGGTAGGTGAACTCCCTCAGGTACTGTAGGTTAGTCCCAAAACCCCGGTGTTTCCAAAATGACATATATGGTAAGGATCCAGACACAGAGTTTCTAGGCTGATTAATCTCAATACAACATTGTTGCATCCAGGTGGTAAGTTGTGAGGATCCCGTCGGAGAAGTTGCATAAAATTACATGTTTCACACTCGTACCATGAATCAGGAAGTTCGTAAAAGAAATATACCTTACAATTTTTGTGGGGGGTCGAAGGAAAGTTCGTTACCTCCGATTTGAAAAAGGCTAATGTCAGGGGCCGTGGAGAAAGTACGTAGTGTTCACGATGTCGCCAAACCCTTAACGTTTAACCCACCTTGGCCACGGATCAATCTATTTATAATTTAGGTCAAAACAAAGATTTTTTTCTTCACATATTGTCTTTCATATACTTGTCCATCCTTCTAATGTACGAATGGCCGATTAGCACAACCCTCGTCATGTCCGCCATTTTGAAACACCCCGCATGTACCCAGGCTCTGATGGAGTCGAAAAACAGTCACAAAGCGAATCCGAAATATCACCATTTACATACTGTGAATAAAGTCGTATGCACTGCTAATCCACTGATTATTAAGCATTGATCAAGATGAATAATCCGAAATCGTTATGTTTTTTTTACAAAAAATGGTGTGTACAAACACTTGAAGCATCCACCAGAGATAACAATCACGTGATATCTCCGACGTTAGCTCACGACTAATCAACGCAAAGCCCCAAAACCTGAGACTATGCATTACATAACGTCCTAGCTCTGAAACCTGATATATACATGAAATATACTACAATCACTACATTCTAACCACAGAAATGGGAAATTACATATGTATGCATAAAACATATTATTATCAATAATAATACAGGATGTTAATAGTGAGGAAAGTTTCGTAAAACATGAAATATTATACAAATATCCAATGGTTGTGAGTAGGATAGCTCTTTTATTAAACCCGCGACAGGAAATAAGCCCTCGGGGAATACTTTCCTGTCGCGGGTTTGATAAAAGAGCTATCCCACTCACAACCAATGGATAAATGTTTTATTATACTGATCTATAATGCAATTTTTGAGGTCTGAATTTTTTTTGAGTAAGAGCTACAAGAATTATCTAACGTCATGATGATGTCACAATGCTACTGAAGTCATTATGACATCATCAGTCAATAGATTTATTGGTGGAAATCAAAATTGGTGGCAAAAATTGCATGAAAATTTTCCGAGGGTGGATAGCAAAAACTATACCCCGGGGCATAACTTTGCTATGCGTGGACTATCAAAGATAGCTATTTTACCTTCTTAACTTTATATAGGAAACATTTTAACAGAAGTATAATAATCTATTATACACACTAGTACAAAGATATATTTTAACAAGCTATAAAAAAAGTGATCTGTCGATATCTCAACCGCATCGTATCTTGAACGTAACTCATACATTGGCGGAACACACAACTCACTAGCTGTTCCACTGTATCCAGACACTGTCAGTGTATATTTATTGTCTTCATCTCCGATGTAAAAATTGGTATACACTGCGTAGGCTTTTTGTCCGTTATGCCTCTGGAGATCAATGCGGAGTTTTTTGTTTTTATCCTTTGTTAAGGCGTGGATTGCATCATTCCCTTTGAAAAAAAGTTTTGTACAATAGATAATTGACAAGCTTAAAAACGTCTCTTTTTTCATTTCCTTTTTAGACGGTGGCTATATATAGCCACAGGCTATTGCTGCTGGTCTGTGTGAACACACGGGGACCCTAGCGGCGATATTTGCAGAGTGAAAATAATGAAAGTAGACATATTTCGATGTTTGAAAATAAAATTTACATAGTTAACAAATACTTTCAAGTTATTTCAGAGACATTTCGTCGATGAATACAAAGCCAAATTCCTGATATTTGCCGTTATCAATATTTCTCGCCTCATGAATATTCATTGAGTTACGCCGAACTAAACTAACTCGTACACCAACCGACTTGTATATTCGTAATCAAACTACAGATGTCAATTCGTACAATTTTTTTTTTTGTTTTTTCTCACATGTTCGAAAAATCAGTTTCGTACGGACATTGTGTTTCTTTAAAATTACCAATTAATTGTTGAAAAATATTTGAAGATTGAATTGTATGATTGTTTCACTATCTAACTCCGAAATCAAATACTAGTAATTGCTAAACAACACACAGCTGTTTCTTAAATACTGCTTTGTGATTTATTTTTTTTATACCCCCCGCTTGAAAAGCGGGAGGGTATATAGTAATCGGTATTTCCGTCCGTCCGTCCGTCTGTCCGTCCGTCCGTCTGTTACGCTTTGGGGTACCCATCTCTTATCCGCTACTCCTCTCATACCACTGAAGGAAATTTAATGAAACTTTCACAGAATCTTCATTACATATTGCCATTGTGCACCTCCTATTTTACTTTTTGATCTGACATATATTTTGGATTTTCCTGAGCAAAACATGGACACTGCCATTTTATTCATATGGGAGGCGAAGGGTATCATTTAGTGAGCTCATTGCTCACAGTACCTCTAGTTTTACAGTAAAACTTAAATAGTTTATTGTAATTTAACAGTCTTTTTGTTTGAATTTCTTATATCTGTTTACAATGCTATATTAGTAAAGCGAATATATGTATTTTAGGAAAGAAGAAAAACAGATCATTACATTTTAATCAGTTAATAAAACGGTTGTCGGAATGCCATAAAATTTGCTAGGTTTATTACCATTCTAGTTTTTAAAAATAAGACTTTGTCTGGTTATCTCGCACACAAAAACGACTCAACAGATTAAAATTTGTCAAAGCTATAATTACAAAGACTATAACGGACAATTTACCCATATATTTCATTCCTATTTAGAAACTCTAACGTGCCTCTAATAAATATACCCTTTAAAGGGTGTACGAAAAAGTACACTCAAATACATGTGCATGAAATAAAACTAGTATTAGAATTTTATGCGATTTTAGTGGGTTGAATTTAGGTCAGTCTTCTGGTGTGTTCACAAAGCAGTAAATATGTATTGCGCAGTGATTTGCAGGGTTATTGCATAATTATTAGAATATTACGTATGAGAAATACCATCATCGCAAACCATAGCCAAAATGTATGATCCTCTCCCATTCTGGAGAAAGCTCCATGTGCATATATACAGACTCCGATCGTGACTTGAGACGACGGAAAATAGAGACAGAAAAATATTTTGTTATTCTTTTTTTTCTATCTTTTTTTTTCGAGCAGTATACGAGGTTTGTCGTGTACAAAGCGTTTTTCTCGAAAAATAGTAGGCGCTGCAAGATGACTTTTTAATTTCGCAAGTATTAATTTATCATATTTTAGTGTATCTTAATTCTTTTGATAAAACATAGACAATTTAAAAAAAATCAATACTTCATTAACATGCTTTAAAGTACCTACGCTCGATAAAAAAAACAACAACCCGGTTTTAAAAATAATACCTGAATATTGTTTCGAAAAAAAAAGTTTTAAGTAGATTTTGGTAAACATTATCCTATTTTTCATTCACTACCCGGTATCTATTGACTTGTCTTTTGGAAAATTTAAGGACATTTGCTTAATTATTTTATCAATTTATCAGTTTATCAAGCATCCGAAATAGGAAAGTGGTAAATCCACAAAAAATGGCGGCGTTCGATGGCGATACTATGCACTGGAAAGCAGTTCAGTTTTTTCCTCTTTAGTGTACTAGAGAAATGGGAGTTTTTCTAAGCGAAATCGTTTTAATCAAATGTAAGGGTAGAACAAACAGCTACAGGAATAGCGGAAGGCGCTGTCAATGTTGACAGCCAATGTATATATATATATAAGATTCTTTGGTTTAATGATAGTAAAAATATTGTTCATAACTTTAGTATTTATTAATAAATATTCACAAGGTCGTATTTGTGTGTGAGATTGGTTTCTGGCTATTATTTGAAGAATTAAGAGAGACTTAACTATGTGAATCAATGAAATTCCTTAATTTAAGTCGGAATTATCCAACTTGTTTTTAGCAAAGAGGAAACTTGACACTGCTTTAGACGTTTTGACATTATCATCGTGTGTCGTAAGGCGACACAACACATTTAAATGAAATCTTATAATTTGCAAATGTTTATTAATTTATGCATATACCTATTTGAAGTTTGCTATGTTTTTTTTTATAAAAATTGTAATAAAATAGTAACAATTTTAGATAACAGTGAGAATTCATAATACTTTACTTTTTAGTACATAATATATAAATTTATATATTAAAATACAGGTAGATATATTGTGAGAAATTGAAATAAACTTTTATAATTTCCATATCATTTTAAAAAATCTTTAAACATTTTTTTCTTCTATACTGCCAGTCGCCATTTGACGTAGCGAGTTTGCTTTGGACCAACGGACCTGAAGAAGTCCATCCTTACGTTGCGGATTCGACTCCCAATGCGTGACATGGATATCGACCCTTAATTCAGATTGAGATCCCGTGTCGCAGTAATTGCTAGCCAGAAAATATCCTTCGCTGCTAAAAATGTTATTCTCGAAAGGGGTGTTAATTAAACAAACAAAATCATTCATGCCACGATCGGGAGGCCCGGGTTCGATTCTCGTTCGCGGCGCCGCGTCATACCTAAGACGTAAACAAAGGTAGTGACTGTTCCTTCGCCAAGCGCTCGGCACTATAGAAGTGAAAGTCACGGGTCTTTCGGATATGACCTTAAAAACGTAGGTCCCGTGTCACGGTAGGCACTGGTACGATCAAGAACCCTCACTGCTCAATGGCCCTGTTTGCCGAGTATAGGTCTAAATTTGAAGCCCTTCACCGGCATACGGTGACGTCTCCATATGAGTGAAAAATTCTCAAGAGGGACGTTAAACAATATACAATCAATCAATCATTCATGCCACCGTCTTTCAGTACTCACAGTACTTTGATTTAAGCAAAAACTACTGTCTGTGTATTATGTAAATCACCTTCGTACAATGTACGGACTTTATGTCACAATTGGTTCAATGCGCAAAAACAAGCTTTACGTATGAACAATTTCTAAAAAGAGGTAAATTAATGACAAACAAGTTGATGAAACAAGAATATCATCAGTCTCGTTTAACTTCATCATTTCTTTAGTTCTATGGGCGATAGAATGACCTTGACAGCAAATTTATCATTGACGGACGTTCTTTAGATTAATTGTTAACGAGGCCCAATCTAGTTGGAAATTACGAAAACGGAATGATAAAAAATTTTGATTCTTGGATATAAATTTGTATGTATTAGGCTTAGAAAAATTAGAATGAAATTTTGTTACCTTGCCTTTATTGTAGTCAAACTGGGGCACTTTCAAAATATGGACTATTTTTCGTGTTTTTATACACAATTACATACTAAAACTCCACAATAAACAAAGGAATTGACAAATTAAAAAAAATATAAATGATGAAATGTTTTGATTTTCACATATATCATGCAATTCACATCCATCTTTTAAAAAATGAAAAGAAAATCGGAGGTAGCCTTTATTGCAGTGAAAAGGGGGCATATCAAAACACAAAAATAGGAATTATTTTATCCAACTAGATATTTTATAAGTTGCAATAGGATTACATAACATCAACAAACGATTGTAATACTGTACAATTTTCTAAAAATTAGATCATTCTTACATTATGACATAATTTTCTTTTTATGCCCAATAAAAAATGGAGGGTATTAACACTTCAATGTTTGAGGAGAAAGACTAAAATCGTTTACTTTTGGTTGCAATGGGAACTCACAAATTGAAATAAAACAAGTTAAAATTAATGAATCTGTACCAAGAAATAGATACCTCAAAATAAATTACTGTAAATGTATAATATTTAGCGTGTACGATATTTAGCGGAAAGTGATTTTTAAACAAGTTAGCGTAGATTTGATTTAGCGCATTTTTTTATAATCTTATTCATGTATCATTGTTTAAGACATTTAGCGATGTACTTGAATTAGCGAAAGTACCTCTCCGCCAAAAGCGCTAAAAAGAATACACCGCCAAATGTAATACGTTAACTTTACAGTATGTTTCAAAGTTGTTTATTAATTTAAAAAATATATTTTCTAAAAGATGTATGTAATAAAAATGCCAGAATGAGCCAGCTTTCAATAAGCCCAGTCTATAGACCAAGATCAGCGAAACATTTTAGCGCAATTTGACGCCATTTTAATTGTGACGTTATTGTATTCAATTGTGACGGCAGTCCAGGGTACTGTGACGTGCGTGAGTTAAAGCTGCGTTAAAAAGTATGCGCAGATCAAGTAGATCGGGCCTCGTTAAGTCCATTATTTATACATTCAATTGACGACGAATTCTTTAGTAATTTCCCGATGATGAAAGGGAGAACACGGCGGATGTGACCGGTCGGCAAGAGATGCTCACTTCTCCATGTAACTGATCCCAACTCTGCTGTTTTGTAGGTCCGTGTTTGCTCTGCTCCTATTTTGTATTGTTTTATGCCTTTTGATATTGAATGCTGTTTGTTATCTCCATATATTTCATTACATAATTTTTAACAACGGGATTTGGGATGATACCTGGTTAGTACATTTTATACCTGAATCGACTCCGCCTCGCCGGGTATGAAATTTACCAACCAGGAATGATCCCGAAAACTGTGACTAAGACAATATGTTACTAATAATACCCACCAATCCAGTGGTTCTTAGTGACATTTCCAAATCCTTCTTTATACTCTGTCCATGTCCTGTAAAAATCCACGTCACCATCTTCTCGCCTCTGAATGACCTGTATACATTGATTGATATATCAATGTAGTGTTTCGTTCAAAAATAAACATCGACAACTATGTTATACTGTAAAATCACATTATTTCGTAGGGTCAAAATTTCGTGGTTTAAGCAAAGATCTCTTGGTTTGTTGGGATTTGCATTCTTGAAGAATTGCTGAGTAGTCATGTATATCACATTTTAAATTCCGTGGAAACATGAATTCATGGGTCTCTTCAAACCTCGAAAAAAGGAAAATTAACCCCCACGAAAAAGTTTGATTTCACAGTATGTAAAGTTCCAAATAATAAGAAGAAATGACATTATATACTTTTTTTTACAAATACTTAATGGGATTACCCAGATTACTGGGTAATGTAACATTGTTTGTTCAGCTATGATTAATTGTCATTGTGTAAAACAGTTCAGGAACTAGATCTAAAACAGAAATTTGTGGACAGTTTGTTCTCTTACACTAAGTACCGTAAATCTTTGAGTCGCAATTAAACTTTTCTTTGTTTTTTATGTCAGAGTTCGTCCCTCAATGATTGGTTTAGATCATAATCAAGAAAACAATGTTGCGTTTCGACTGAAATTTGTTAATTACGTCCTCATGCTGTAGAAGTGGCTTCTAGTTACAATCAGCAAAAGAAAAAATGCTATATATATATTATGATAATATTTTTTTAGTTCATTTTCATGATAAGTTCCAACATCTGAAACTGTCAAAGATTTTATAAAGTTGAAACATGGGCAGCGGAAAGGGCAAAAATTACCATAATGAGAAAACAAACAATTATATTGATTTCAATGATCATAAAAACTTAACAAGTGATTTTGAGCATAAATATTAGACCTTTTCGCAGAACAAATATACATTAAAGCAAATCTAACGACCACGTACGAAACAAATATATATGAATGCAAAACGAATAATCATCTTTGCAGAACGAATGTACATACAACACGACAAACGAAAAAAAATTAACAAACGTGCAAGGGGTAAATCTTGTCTTCCCGACTCCCGGCTGCCGCCTGTCCCGGATTTTGGTTTTTGGGTTTTTTTTTTTTTTTGGTCGGTGCACAGTTCTAAACTCTTCACACTTCTCAGGTACATTTTGTAGGTTTAAATGAATTCATTACTTTGTAAAAAAAAAAAAAATTAACAAATTTGCGTATTTTTAAAGAAATCAGCAGTATCGCCTGCAAAAATTATAAATGCGAAAACCACTGAAAAACGACACCGATGTTTTTGTAGAATCGCGATTAAATACAACAAATTGAGGTTCAATGTTTTTTTTTATATTAAATAAAAGAAAACCTCATTTATATGCCAGATAATTTGTATGCACAAAAACTCTACACATATCTTTTTCTTGTAGAATTCTTTGCCACAAAATGTTCGTGTTCCCAGGCTCTACAACGTGAACGTGGCTATACCTCAGAGTCCCTCTTTAATTCGTCCCTTTCTTTTCCTTTTGGTTAATTTATCTTAAAAACTTAAAAGCTTCAACCGGAAGAAAAGAATTCACATAAAATGAAAAAAATATCTTATTCTCCTGACGGCTGTTTTAATTTTGTTGTTGTTACATAAATTGATTTTCCTCAATTTTTTAAACAGTACAACCAGCCATTATAAAAACTTAACTTTACAGTAACACCTATCATATAACTGTTGCAGGGGTGGTTTATATATACTTAATGAAAAGATAACCAACTCCTGTCTAGGGTTCATATTGTTTAATATTGATGCTCAAAGTAGGAAAATAAATCAATGGCCCTATAAAATAAAACAATAACAATACATATCACATAAAATAATAACAAATGTAAACATTCTATTTTCCTTACTTACTTTGATGTACAAAAGATAAATATATCAGTTAAGAGTTATCTCTCTTAATTTAAATATTTAGCATATAAATAAATCACTATATAGTTTATCTTTACACACACATTTTACAATCACATTTCAATTAATGTAATGATATATATATAATTATTACTTTAAAATATACAAAAGGTAATATATGCTTATTACCTCTCTCTGGGACGAGGCCCATTCCATAAAACACCAAAAACTACTGGATGCTTCAGCTTACATATCTAATAAGAAATACTATAAACTTACTATACATAATACAATACTCATGATTCAAATTAATATATTCTCTGAGATGAAATACTGAATATTTAGTTTTAATTCATAATTCAAACTTTCGCTCTTCTTTCAAACAGTGATATTAGCTAAATATAAATATTATAAAGATATAGAATGTTAATAAAGTAAATACTTACTACCAGGTCTGGTCTTAAGGTCTCAAGTCTTTGAAAGTCTTAAAATTTTTTGTCTAAATATTCTGTAAATTTTCACACTGCCAACCTGGCCAAAACCTCTGAGTAGTGTCTCTGAGAACTACTCAGAACCACAACCAATAAAAAGACAGAACCCCAAAAGAATAACCTTGATCTTTATTGCTCACAGGTAAAGGGGTGGATCTAGGTTTTGTATTGAACTATGAAACCTTATTTAATTTCATTTATATCATTAATAGTATTATTTATTCAATATTGTATGATATATAATATATACAATTGAAAACACACTGCTATATAACAGGCACGTAGCAACATCTCCACTCCATTTTTTTACTATTTAAAATGTTCATTAAAATGTTCATTGAAAAGCCGGTTGCTCCCACCCCCCGCTTTTTGTAAGAGTAAGAGTCGAATAATAATAATGTAGCATATTAGGAAGAAAATTTGGTACTGAAAGAAGTTTGGGCAACTTCCTTTTGAATTCCCCCTTTTTTGCTTGTCAAGTTTTTTTTCAGGTAGGTTTAATTGTTTTTTTTGGTTGCCCCTTCTTGAAAACGATGCTACGTCACTGTATAACAATGCAAAACAATGCAAGACTGTCATTTTGCATGGTTTTACCATAAGTACAATGTCAGATTTAGCTATTGTTATGAAAATTTTGATGGAAATCTTTTCTGAAATCAAATCATTTTGATGTTATGATTTTTTTTATAGAATTGATTAAAAATTATCGTTTTTTATAAACACCAATAATTTTCACTGAAATACTAACGTTTTTACATTAATAAATTCGCTTAAAAATAGAAAATATGCCTGAGAAATTTAAAGAGTTTCTGTGCACCGACAAAAAAAAATAATCCGGGACCGGCGGAAGTCGGGAAGACTAGATTTACCCCTTGCACGCTTGTTAAGTTTTTTTCGTGTTTTATGTACTTTTATTCTGCAAAAATGATCGTTCGTTTTGTATTCATATATGTTTGTTACATTCTTGGTCGTTGATTTTGCTTTAATGTATATTTGTTCTGCAAAAAGGGCTGTTGATTATGCATAGTATATCATTTGTAAAGTTTTTATGGTCATTGAAATTAATATAATTGGTTGTTTTCTCATTATGGTATTTTTTGCCCTTTCCACTGTCCATAGAAACAGCCAATTTAAAAAATATTAAGTAATCGGTAATAATACAAAAAATGAAGAAAAACTACTCACTGTCCACCCTCCTCCATCTGTCGTCATGTCATAGTAAACCTCTCTTCGGATGTCAGGGTAAATAACGTACACGCCATCATGTCCTTTCTTGTTTGGGTCTTTTTTCACAATATCTGAGCAATCTTTATATATTTTTTCTATTCAATGTAAAACAAAAGTTCATGCAATTCAGTAGCTGATTGCATTACGCACGTTTTCAGGCACAATTGAGATTGGATGTTTGTTGATTTTTAACCAAATGGGCATTAAACCGAAATATCTTTTTGAACCTTTTACAATATTCTTACAGAAATTTAGGTTTTAGCAATTAAAATCGGGATAGACTATATATATACTTGTATGAATAATTAAATATATAGTCATGGCAAGGTAAAACAAGAAAACGTTGATCTAACCATAAATTGTCGCCCGGGAAATATATAAAGTAAACTATGGAAATGACTCTTGATCATCAAACCGCTTCGATATGTGTGAAAAGGCATGCGTCTAATTGATGGAGACGACAGTCGCGAATATTTGGAAAACTTATAGTCGGATAAAACGATACCATTTTAAATTCCTCGAGTAAATGTTGGCTGCATAAAATATAAATTGAAGTTAGACACATGCATCACCTATATTAAAAATGTATTTAATTTTCAATTTTAGAATCTAAAACACGAATTGTGCAGAATACAATTTTATGCGAGATGTAAATTTCGATGTTTTAAAAAAAGGGACCTGCCGTTTTTTTTCGATAGTAAATAATAAACAACTTTATACATTAAATATGAAAAAACATATATATTTTTAAATTTCACTATATGGAAGTATATATATTATGTATCTCGTAATTTATAGAATGAAATAACATTCTGATTAACAATCTTTTCCATGTTTAGAAAACCGTTAATTTTGAATAACTACTCCCACCCCAATCCCCATATACCAACACTTAAACTTATATGTATAGAGCATCCCGGTCCTCCGGGCTGCAATAATCTGTTAAGTTAGGAATGAATTTAAAGTCCATCATGATAACGAATATTGAAGGAAAAGAAAATAAACATTATTTGGAAAATGTGCGTTAAGAGTGATTGATTGATTGTATATTGTCTTACGTCCTGGACTGGGGGCCATAAAACTAAGACAAGCTCACTTTTGATCCCAGTCTCATTCTTTTCAAAGGAAGTAATAGGGGAAAGTGAGACTGAGATCAAAAGTAAGCTGGTCTAAGCTTTATAGCCCCCAGGCCAGTTTGGTAATTTTTCACGCAAATAAAGACGTCACAATTTACCGAAGAAAGGCTTCAAACCTAGACCTTACTTGGCACTCAATGCCATTGAGCAGCGAGGTATCTTAATCGTGATAACACCAAACGTGACATAAGTCCTCGATTTTTAAGGTCTCATCCGAATTACTTACAACTTTTACTTTAAGAGCACCGGGTGATGGCGATGAAACAGTTACTATTAATTTTTCCGACTCATATGCATCACTTTTTTTCCCACCGAAAGAAAGTGTAATTTAAGCTTAACTTTAAAAACATTTGTATCCATAAGTTTAATTGACGTTATACCTTACCTTCTAAAACAGGAACACATGTACTAGCGATACAAATTTCATCCTCAGTACAGGTAGGATTCAGACAGTTGAACACAAAATGCTATAATTAAAAAAAAACTTAGAGTGACAATTAATTTTGTATAATTAAATTCAGTCTTATGTAAATGTTAACATCTCCTTCTTACCGTTGGAAAATTATTCCGTTGGACATGAAAGGTTAGGCCTTTAATGATTTGAATATTATCATTCTTGAGGAAAAATCTTGTGTTTAGCCGGCATGTCTTTTCTTGGCTTTATTTCAGGTTTTCATACTATAAAATGCCATCTCTTGAGAGGTGACACATTAACATATATTATCTGTAAGCACCAATCATTTACAGTGAAACCTGTCTAATCCGACATGCACTGGGAGACAAATTTTGCGTCAGAGTACACAGGGTGTCGGATTGCACAGTGTTAAAAACAAAGAAAATGCAAAAATGGGAGAGAAATTTAACGTCGGAATTCACAGTGTATCGGATTATTCAAGTGTCGGATTAGACAGTTTTCACTGTACTAAAGAGCTTGAAAACGACATCTCTCCGATTTTCATAAAATTTGCATGACAAATACAAAAACAAATGTTTCACACATTCACCTGTTTGCAATTAAAATGAATTAAATATGGCAATTTTTGACCAAATGAAAACATGATAATTCAAGAAATTAAAAAAAATATTTCTACATAGTGAACTCAAACACAAATCATTGTACCATAAGAAAGCATCAACTATGAAAATATACAAGGCATATATATTTATTTCAGAATGAAGCCCACTTTAAGAAAAAGGTCCTGAAAATGATATAGTTTTTGAAACTGTGCAAAATAAGATTAATTTTATTTTTTGAGAATTTTAAGGAAATATTTCAAACTTCAGTGTGCTTTCATACGTCGTGATTAGCAATGTTTTCTTATTTTGAAAATAAGATGGAGTGGGATCTCAATGCTATTTTTATGTAACTATAAAGAGAAATGATGCTTTAGTATTTCAGAAAATCTGCATTATCGAATTTAGGCAGAGTTTAAGATTCAATCTTACTGAACAGAGCTTTTATACAAAACTTTGGAAAATCTGAACTGCAAATCTTCTAATGTTATCTACGGAATAGAATGCAGTTTATGTGGACACGTTTATGATGATGAAACAAAGGTATCACTGAAGATAGGATTCTTCTCTAGTTTCTGACTGACTAGACGAATTATTCAAAGTTCATTTGCTTAAATATTTTATATATGTAAATTTAGGTGTAAGGGATTTTAAAGACGATATTTTTCCTTCCTCAAAACAATTATTTTTTGCGAAATGGTGGCGTATGATCTTTTCTGTCTCTCAAAATTAATATAGAACATTGATTTAGTCATAACTTTTACACGTTCAAAGACATGATGAAATTTTTAAATGTAAAATTAATTTATAATAAGGTACAAATGTTCCTAAATTCATTAATTAATATGATTTTTTCAAACAGACTAAAATTTATTTTTATAAGCTTCCAATAGGAGTACGAATTAAAGCCAAAAAAATGTAAAAGTCTTTTTTCTCTTTTGGTATTAAACAATCAAAACCTTTTTGTTTTTGCATCATTTTGTATCTTTATTTGATAAATTTACCATGTGTAAAAGTGAATTAAATAAAGGAAGGATATACATGTAAAAGTAACTAATATATTCTAAACATTTTAGAAAATCAGAGAAAATTCGAATAGTTTATATTGTAGCATTGCTAAATAATCAAAACACTTTTATTTATTTAAGAAATGAATTTAATTTTTGAAGATTCATGAGGTTATGAACTACGACGCTTCACGCCGGCATATTTCATGAAGCGCGTTAGCGCTTCATGATAAATATGCCGGCGTGAAGCGTTGTAGTTCATATACCTCATGAATCTTTAAAAAATTAAATTCATTTCTTATATTTACATTATTTTTCTGATGACTTCCCATAGATTTACGCCGTTCAACTGTCATTTTTAAAACAAAACAGTGTGCACTATATTTTTTGACGTCGAGCGGCATTATGACGTAACAATGGAGATATTCATGCTTATTGGTGATGCATACCTAATGTAGTTCATGAGAAAATATACTGCATTTTATTTTGTAAAGAATCATAGGGGAAATTTATTGGAAATGTAAATATTAAAATTTCAAAAGCATAGAGTGATTTGGAAAAAAAATTCCAATTAAGTTTATAAAACATTCATGAAAAATCGAAAAACATTTCGATAATATTTAAAGATTTCGATATATATTTAAAGATAAATTTTTATCTTTGTGTTTATCACAATTAGTGAAAATAGAATTTTTATACCTTGGTTTTATTTCAGGTTTAATTCTATAATACTTACCTAAATTAAGAAAAAGACAGGTACCGATTTGAATAGGTGTTGCCACATATTTGTATTTTTTACATCAACAAATACTAGTAATGAATTCTCGTTAGACTAGATTTCCTCACCAGAACCAAGAGAAATCGGTTTTCACCTGTAGTTTAGCCCACGATTTTTTAAAAACCTTACGTTCTGGATCGATTTAAAGTTGTATAAATTTTGTAAACTCTACACAGCTGAAAAACAAGCTATTAGAACGGAATCTTGAGGCAGTGTAGACACGGCTTGGGTACGCTAAGACACGAAACCTGCAGGGTATGTAAGACACGAAACCTGCAGGGTATTTTAAAAAGTCATACGGGTTCTGCAGAGACATTTCATTTCCCCAACCTTCTTTTGGTGTCTCATTTTATGCATACTTCATTAAATCAACAAATTTATTATACTGGTCGTTTTAAGCAGAAATGTGCATCTTTAACTTTAAATTTGTCAGCATTTAAATATAATGCAAAAAGCTTAGTTTTCATCCCATATATACATACACCCATATAAGTTTTTAAAATAAAAGACTGTATGTAGAAAATCCACTTAAATGTATTCATCAAATTTAAAGAACACATTTTTAAAGCATTTAAGTAAAGTATTTAAAAATCAAACTGAACCATTTTATAAGTCTAAACAAATAACATTGTCATTAATCGACATTTATTCATAAAACATAAGCACAACTAACTAAGATATATATCACAAACTCATTGTGTTTCCAATTGCTTTCCATTTATTTAATATTTCCATGCCCATTGGGCATTCTTGATCAGTAATCGCCTTGATTTTCTCTTTGACATCGAGTTCGATGCCACCTGATTTTCTAGAACTTTGAACAAAGAGTGAGATAGGACAAAAACGGAAAGGATTTGCACAATTTGCTTTTTAATCAGTGACCAGAGCTAATTTTTTTATATCACTTAATTCAAATTTTGATTGAATAATTAATTTATGGCGTTTTATGAAATATATAAGCGCTTGCTTATTGTCAGTTTTATTATCAAGTGTCAGTAACTTAGATTCTCAAAGCGGAACCACTACTTTACTCTCTTTAGTGCTATTTTGAGGCTGTTAACCGAAAATGAAAATAAATAGACTTTTAATTAAATTTACGATAACTACTGTGCTATGCGAGTGAAATCTGAATATAATTTACGGACATCACCTTATACCTAGTATATTCCTATAGGCTTAAGTAAGATCTCTTGTATAGCGGGCGCCGTTTCAGAGGTTTTTTGCAAAATTTGTTAAGTTATAAGTATATATTTTATCAGAAAAGAAGAAAGATGTTGAGACATTGAGAGTTTGTTTCAGCAAATCAGAGCCAAGTGCACTTGCATGAGCTCGTGCTATTTTGACGAAAGTGTCATATCTACATGGTATATTTAAGAAATGAATTTAATTTTTGAAGATTCATGAGGTTATGAACTACGACGCTTCACGCCGGCATATTTCATGAAGCGCGTTAGCGCTTCATGATAAATATGCCGGCGTGAAGCGTTGTAGTTCATATACCTCATGAATCTTTAAAAAATTAAATTCATTTCTTATATTTACATTATTTTTCTGATGACTTGCCATAGATTTACGCCGTTCAACTGTCATTTTTAAAACAAAACAGTGTGCACTATATTTTTTTTGACGTCGAGCGGCATTATGACGTAACAATGGAGATATTCATGCTTATTGGTGATGCATACTTAATGTAGTTCATGAGAAAATATACTGCATTTTATTTTGTAAAGAAACATAGGGGAAATTTATTGGAAATGTAAATATATTCTTTTATTATGAGTTTCAAAGTACTATATCAAAAGATTAAAGTTTTCGGTTGAAACACTGAGAGTAGCATATTTGCAACAAAGCAAGGACATAACTTATGAAATACAGATAAGTCGACTTGAGATAGAATACTGATACCATTGCAATACTTTAAAATATAAATATATTGATAAAATTTTAGTGTTTCCTGGATTACACAGAATAATAAGCTTCTCAGTCTATATGTATTATTACCGTTTGGATCTCTCTTTTGATGACTAATGACTCTCAGGCGATATTTTTTACTAATGGTTCAATGACGAAACTATTTATCACCTCATTAATGATTTTGATGAATGAAAATGTCGATCTCATATTCAATACAAAAGGAATACATTCCTCGCATCTAATCAAGTTTTATTTTTGTTCTTCTTTTATGGAATGAAATATGGAGATACTGAACAGCAATTAAACTCAGAAATGCTTATAAACATCACAAACTGGGACCAAATCAAACACGAAGAAATCAGAAGCAAACCGTAAAAAAATATATTTTCTCATATCTATAATGCCAAAACAGAAGATATTATCAAAATATAATTTCATTTAATCTTCAGTTTTGCCGAAAATAAAAGGAAGCAGACTAGATATTTGTCAGTCTTCTTGTTTCAGTTTTCAAATTAAAATTAAAATTTTGTATTTTAATGTCTGAACGCTTTTTATTTCTTCAATAAAAGTTCATTTTTTCAAATCATTTGAGCAGTCAATATTTTATACTTACAGGAAAAACTGTTTATACATGAAAGTGCTTTGACATTGATCAATATAAAGGATATAGTTACCCTATATTTACTCATCCATGGGACCTGATTCCACCTCGTATGTTTTAGAGGTCCATGTTTGCTCTGTTCTTAATTTGATTTTTTTTATAAACGTTCGAGATTGAATATTGTTTTTATCACCATATCTCTCATAGTTTAGTTTATTACAAGGAAAGAATATAAAAACATTCCATTTTTTAAAATCCTCATAAACAGAGATACCCCGATATATTGCGAGGGCTAGCAAATGTTTTAAGAAGCCTTTCCCTTAACAAACTACAAGATAGGGTAAAACCAGTATTTGGCCCCCGATTTCGTGTGTCTTTGAGAATAATCCTGTTGTCAGCACTGCCACAAAATGACTATTGGTTCTAAGATTTAGAATATACAGTGGTCACAGTGAAGTCAGGAAATAGGTCAATCTTCGAAATTTCTCATTTAGTGCAATTTTTCATCGATTTTACAGCACATCTTGTTTCGGAAATCATAGAGCAAATGCTTGCCTATCAACCAAATTAATATATTTTATACACTAGTATCATTTGCATTTTTTATGTAAAAGTCTCAGATAGGCAGAGCTTGTGCTTTATGTTTTCCGAAGAGAAAAGTATCTCAAATATGATGAAATTCCACCACAATTGACTAAATTCTTCAAAATGTCGACCTACCTCTGCACCCTCTAATGTCTTCATGTAAGCTTTCAATCTAATTTACTACTTGTTTTATAGAAATCATCATTTAACTTCTTAGCTACAAACTATCGGAATTTTACCAGTGTTTTGATTTTTTACATCAAATAAAGGGCCCGATTCGGCTGTTACCGTATCTTGTCCTCTATTAGCCGATGTTAATGAGATACCTTTAAATATTTGTACTACATGATGTCAGAAAAACGCTGTTAATTAAATGTGGATTCTCAAAAATCCAAATAATTCTATCCAAATTTCATTTTGATATTTCCTCTCATATTAAAGTATACATAATTTAATATCTCTACAATTTACACAAATCTCATAAAAACTGTAATCATTTGCCGGTGAAAAAATCATACACACACTAAAAAGGAGAAAAACGACAATTTTCTTATACTTTAACAATTTTTTTTAAATATGAGTAGGTTTTAACTCCATTTCTTTGAAAGATGATCCTAAAAGTTTGCAATAAAAGATGTTTTGTTTTCGGTTTACAAAAACATGGGGTAAAGACCCATTATGCTTTAAAATTATACTTTTATGATACAACATTCGCATCTTTCCGAGAAATTATTAAAATCTATTAAGTCAAGGGTCAATTCAAAAATATGATTTAAATGTCCGGAATCATCATGAGCCATGCAGAATTGTGGTTAGCGCGGTGTCAAGGCAATCTGATACATGTACTTTAGATGTTTATTGCTAGGGTTCGAATCCCTTGAAAACCACCTATATTTTTATTTAAAAAAATATAAATATATATTTTTCGAGATATTTTTTTCTCAGAAAAGTTTTTTTTTTCTCATAGTTTCATAAAATTCAATAATGATAAGTTGATTTAAATACTCAATTCACATATTAAATATGATTTCTAAATACATGAAGCTATAGGCATTCTGCTCGCCTTGTTCCCCCATCTCCTTTATCAAAAGTTGAACATCAAAACAAATCCTCATAATTAATTAAAAACTAGGAATTGCATGTCGTAAGACATATGACTCTTTAATATACACTTGTAAAGGATCAAGGTGTTACTGATGCACTGATTTTACTTAATATAGCTGCACCCAAGCTCCATGAGATATATAGGCATCGACTCCTCCCTAAACTAAGCTGATTTCCCTTGGTTTAATGTAACAGAAATGGTATTATATTAATGTGTTAAGCTGTTAAGAAGAAATGCCACACCAATTTCTTATTCTATAGATCTTTGAGTCAACCTTTTTAAACAATGTTTTCAACATTGAAAGGCCGACATTAGCGCTCAATTATTTTATATGATTTTTTGGGGTATTTTTTTTACAAAGAAAATAAAAAAAAAATTACATACGAATTAGTTGTTTTCTTGTAACAATTTTGCTTTAAATGAATGCATCACATGAAAACCTAATAAAATGTGTAAAGAAAAGCCGTATAGATATTAAATGTTTTAAAATAAAAAAAAATTAAGAAAATAAAACATTTGTGATTTTTTTTAAACTAGTGGTTAAAATCTTAAAACCAGTCACAAGTGGAGAGAACATGTTCGTTAATCATATTTATAAAAGAAATTGAAAAAAATAGCTAAATTTTATGGAATGCCATATACGACAGCCAACTGCTTACTGCCAACTGCTGACTGCTTACTGCCAACTGTCAGCTTCTCACTGCCAACTGCACGCATATTTGCATAAATTTTATTTTTGTAAGCAGTCAGAAGTAGGCAGTAGGCAGTTAGCAGTTGGCTGTCGTATATGGCATTCAATACAATTTCGTTTCAATTTCTTTTTAAAATATAATTGACAAACATATTTTCCTCATTTGTGACTAGTTTTACGGTGTTTTTAACCATAGGTTTAAAAAAATACTCACAAATAATATGTTTTATTTTCATAAATAATTTTTAATAAAAAATATTTTAAAAGTCTAACCAGCCTTTCTTCACATGTTTTATTAGAATATTCATATGATGCATTCATTTACGCAAAACAATTTTACTCGAAAACAGCCTATTTGTATATAATTTTTTTTTCTTTGAAAAAATACAAAAGACAACAATAATTAAGAGGTAATATCAGGTATTGTTTAAAAAAGATGACTCAAACATTTATAAAATAAAAAGTTGGTGTGGCATTTCACCTTAAAATAAATTGACAAATAAATACTAATAATACTTCCCTCACATTTCAGCGACAAGGTTAAACAAATGAAAAGATAACATAGACATATTTAATATTTTATTATAAAAAGCACAATAATTAATGGTCACACCGTAAAACATATTAGATGAAGATATTTAGGACGTTATAGTTCTGTTCTAATACCCAAGATTCGAAACTAGGCGCCTTCAAAAGAAATCCACGCAGCTAAATATGTTAATACGAAAGTGTAACAACATGGTGCATTGAAGAGATCGATAGAGTAAGACAATAGTTCACCATCATAGGGTAAATAATGGACAATGATAATGAACAATAAGGTAGCATAATCACAGATGACAAGATGAGTAGTGAAGCAGTCAATCAGACGAATGAAACACATGTGAAAGTACATAAAAAGTAGAGTAAAAACTAAAAGAACATAAAAAAAAGATGTAAGCAAGAGAATACGCCAATACTGAATAGAGGTCAATCACTGGTAATTATAAACAACTGTTATCAGTTTAATTGGATTACTTTACAACATTTAAGTAGAAACTAAGAGAAAAAAAAATGTAAAAAGTTTATCGAAAATTGGAGATGTTGTTAAAACATAATCGGTAGGTGCAAGTTTGGTTAATCAAATCCGAGTAAAAATAAGCCATTATTAAAGCCTCTTAAGCATAATAAATATTTTAAAATCATGTGCTATGATTATGGTGCATTTACATCCAAAATAAATTAATTGTAAACAATATACAATTTAGCACATACATGAAGCAATATCTCACATTTTTTATAAAAAATACTTAAAATTATTATAAAACAAAAGGTCCTTGTGCCACTATAAACCATACCTTATAATCATTAATGATAAATTGATTTTTTTTTATTCAAACATTTTTAAATGTCCTTGTATGATAAATTGAAATGAGCATGTCGTATTAATTGTATGTTGTTCAATGGCAAACTTTCATTCAAAATTCTTACACTTGAAAGACTTTGATATATATTTAATCTGACTAGACAAGGGATTGTGCACGTTACTTCCCCTTATAATATTATTGATACTGTGCATTTATCCTTCAGCTTTGGTCTTTAATACAACTCAGGAGCTATGCTCCTTCATGTCATAACCACGCGAATAGGAAATTTTGTTTGCGTATTAAGGGAAAAAAGATGGTTACCCTTTGACACTGGTGAAACCACGCCCTCAAGCGCTATGGTACATGTGTAATTAGGAACAGTCAATATTCATAATTTCATTAAAAAATTCCAGGATACACATAAACATATATATACATTTACTCTAGATTTTGTGTCTAATCATCATTACAGTCTCTTTCAATGCTTCAGAGCCCGTCCAGAGTTCCCATACTGGGTATTTCCAAGCGAACACAACAGACGGGGCGTACTCTCCATTAAGATTTGAATTGAGACAGTTGCGGTACCACCATGCTCCATGCCGCATTACAGCACAGCTTTTCTTCATATTGGTGTCATTATCCTGGTCCATAGTACTGAATATTGCACCATTGTGATAATTCATGCTGTCATCTGCAACAGAGTATACTGATTCTTACCATTATCCTGATCTTTACTGGTAAATTTGATTCCAATCTTAATTGTTACCTGTCACAGGGTATCTCGAAAATATTCAAAAAAAAATGTTCTACCATGTAATGATCACTCTTGAGACCTTTTTGAATATTGATGATATTCAAATGAAAATAAAAGAAAACATCTCTCGAATATACATGTATACTGATGAGGACCGTCAAGGCTCTAGGGTGTTTCTTGAATCACGGAACAAATAATTGCGATGAAATTATTCATCAGATTTAAATGAAAACCAATTTATAATTTGTCAAACAATTACTCGGACGAGGTAATTTGTTGAAAAAATGACGCGTATGTAAATCATGTGCCATACAAAAACTATACCACTACTTAGTCATTGCAAAGTTTGTTATAAGGAGAGAACATGAACAGTTGAAAAGTATCTAACATTTTGACATAGAAGTCCGGATTAAAAAACAAAGATACGAGGGTTGTCCCAAAATTCCGTAGACAAGCGTTGTTTTGTAGGAACCCCATGTCATACATTAATGAAACTTCGTATATAGATTAAACCAACACTATCTAATAAATTTATGCACATATGGAGTAACTACACAAATTATTCCAATTTAAAAGACGCATTCCATTGTCTGGTGTAGGTAGGCGGCGCAATACCCAAGAGTTGAAATTAAAATTTGGTATTTTATATTTAAAATCCTACGGAAACTTAATTACTAACCCGTATTTTTTTAATGGAAATGAAAATTCTTAATACTGTTCTATTGACTACATTTCCCCAAATTTTGGAGTTTATGCTTTGATAAATATGATTTTTATAACGTTTTATATATATGAGGTTAAAATCCGACTTTCTGAAAAATGGCGGATTCGTTGGCACAGGCGGCGCACTGGACTATGATCAAGTGTTTTGATCCCGAATTCACTCTTACAAAAATGTACCAGTCATAAGTGTTTGGTAGACTAGGAAACTTGTTCTCATCCTGAGTATTTAAAATGATTAAAACGGTTTCCCTATGTATATGTAAATAACAGTAGCTAAAATAAAAGACGGGGCTAAGAAATGGGCAAGAGTTGCATTGTGGTACTCCCTTAGAGAAAACAGACGAAAAGCCCGTAGAAATGTAGCGTTTTCAAATCATTATTATTTCATACCTGTACATGCATATACTTTGTTTACATATTTTAATGTTTGATCATATCATAGTAATTAAGATATTTCACATTTATAACTATAACCGTTTCTTTTAATTTAAGAATTAGATTCTGGTAATTGAAATATTTTCTCTAAAAATTTGAACTGTTGACATTTGTATTTTTTTACGTTGCAGATTGCTCCGGGTGTTAGAGAACGATATCACTTTAAATGTTATTACTTGAAAAGTTTTCAAGTAAACATCATAAAACTTTGTAATTTATCTGCCAAGGACACGCTTTATCCACCCTGAAAATTTTATTAAGATACATTAATTTCTTTAAAAGATATGAGCTCAGTCTACAAAATTTTGGGACAACCCTCGTACATCCAACTCTTGGCTCATCATATAGCGGGTAGAATTGCTAAAAAAAATATATCGCTGAAATTGAAAATACATGCGTACGAGGGGTGTTAGAAAAGTTCGCGGACAAGTTATATTGTTAGCGCGCTATTTCCATGAAACTAGTAAAACTTTCCAGATAAAATCTTTACCTATTTTCTAATAAATATACAAAAATTTGGTGTACCTTGTTGACCCTTACAACAGCTATTTTGTTTTGATAAAACGTGTTTCTCGGAGCATGCTGCTTTTTCGCACTTTCACATTACACAGTCTCTTTCTAAAGCTTAAAAATTGCACAACTGCAGCACAGAAAAATTATGTTATTTTACCTGTAACATAAGTATTTATGAAATGTCAATTGTAGAAGTTTTGAATTACATTGGAGGGTACATAACTGTTTTATAGCCGTTAATACATGATCACCGCATAAAAACAAAGCCTAGAATCGGAACATCATTGAACATCATGGAGCAGTGCTCTATTAACCTTATGTGTGCACACAAGATACTAGATTGTTTCAAGATGCTGCTGAAAATTGCCTACAGGTACAAGAAAGTTTTTAAATGGTATATGCTTTTAAAGAATAAAAGGATTACCATTTTGAATGATTAACTCCATCGATACTTTGTTTCCCCAAGCCCTAGCCGGATGAACGTTGCGACTATATGATTTTGCATAGTTTCTATACCTGATCGATAAGCTGCATGGACATTAAATAATTTTAAGATCTCAATAATATCCGAAACAGCACAAAAGACATTAAAGTCAAGTAGTTGCTTTGTGAATCCTATGACCGCCTTTTAAAAATCGCTGTAATTCGTTTTCTTCATATTAGCACATGGACCTTGATTTTTTACATACTAATAAACAACAGGTAGGAATTTATTCAGACATAATTCGATTTAATTGCTGAAAATTAAATCGCGTTATTAGAGAGGCCCATATTTGGGGTTATTTGGGTTATTAGTGTTTCCCCGTTCTATCATCTTTCGAGTTTTTAGTCTACCCCTTGCGACTTCCTTTTCCGTTAGAGAACCAAAGAAAGCAGAAATATCCTGCATCTCAAGTTGTAAATTTGTTTATTTTTAATACTGTGTTAAAAAATTTTCATGTTTTCGGTGAAATTTAAGGAGAATATTCTTAACAATTTTTATTTTCGTGTGTATATGCACCAATATGTGTATGATTCTTCGGATGTTTTTCGATTTTGAAAAAAACCACATGCGTAATATAAAACAGGAAAGTTGTAAAGCTGAGACAATATTTGAGCAATAAATAATAGTAAATAGATAAATGAAATAAATAAACATATAATATTAATAATTTTATGATTTCTATAATTATTTCTTACTCTAAAGTCGGTAGTTTCAGAAAATGCCTAGAGGTAAACCGGCTGCCAAGCCCGCGAAGCGGAAATCCGCTGCCAACCCAGTGCCAGCATCGACTACAAGTGGACCCAAAAGAAAAAGGGAATCGGTGACCCCAATAGAGGAAAACACGCCCTGTACAGATATTATTACTACTTCAAGCATGGCTGACATTAGTTCCAGCAAGGAACCTGAGCCAGAGGTCAATTTAGATACAACAGGTAATGAGATCGATAGCATATACGGTAGTTTGGGGGCAAATGTTACAGAATCGATCAAACAAAAAAATGTTAAGGGTGAATACATTGATTTAGGTCAGCTTCTATCCAATCCGGTCCCGATGGATGGTAAGCAAACACTAACGGTCTCTAATGGTCAAGTAGTGATTGAACCGAAACGGGCTACTATTAAAATTACAAATGTTCAGCAGTGGACAGATGCATTCTTGATTTTTTCATCAATATATGCCACAGTACACCCTACAAAAATTTTTGGCTTGCTTAAGTACATCCACACTGTTCGTCTAGGGGCTAGCAGATGCACTGGTATAGGGTGGAAATTTTATGATGAGCAATTTCGAATGATAATTGCTAAAAATCCAAGTGCTTCATGGTGAATAGTTGATCAGGAGCTTTGGCTAATGTACATGGTACCATCGTTTACCGGTCCTGTGCAAAAACCTTCAGTAGGGGGGCGTATTCTTAAATGCAATGACTATAACAATCATGGGGTTTGTGTAAAACAGCATTGCCATTATTTACATAAATGTTTGAGCTGTAGCGGCCCTCATCCATCAGTGATGTGTACAGGCCCGTCTGCTAAAAATCAATATGCTTCTAGAGATTTTTCAGGTCAAAGATACCCATTACAATACAGGAGCCAGGGACCTTCATCAAGACCACCCCAGCCTAGAGCACGATTCCCCGGTGTACTACAATTTACAGGGCCTAGGTTTTTCCCCAATTAAAGTGGAAGTTCTTGAAGCTTATTTACAAAACTCTGATTATGATAGGAAGAGTTCAGAAATTTTGTTAAAGGGTTTTTTTGAAGGTTTTAAACTTAATTACAATGGTCCAAGGGTAGCTACTAATTGTTCTAATTTAAAGTCAGCTAGAGATAATGAGCTTGAAATTCTGGAAAAAGTATTTAAAGAAATTAATGCTGGAAGAGTTGCAGGCCCATTCCATTCAAGACCCTTTCCCAATCTAAGGCTTTCACCTGTAGGTTTATTACCGAAAAAGGATGGCTCATTTAGGTTGATACATCATTTATCTTATCCTGAAAACTCAAGTGTTAACTCATTTATTGATCCATCTTTCTCCTCAGTGAATTATTCCTCATTAGATGATGCTGTTAGGTTACTAAGTTCTTTGGGTAAGGGGGCCTTGATGGGTAAAATGGACCTAAAGTCTGCATTTAGGTTGCTTCCTGTTCACCCGTCAGATTTTGAGCTTTTAGGTTTTAAAATAAATGATATGTTTTTCTTTGACAAATGCCTGCCTATCGGATGTTCAGTGTCTTGTAGTCTTTTTGAGAAATTTTCATCAGGCTTGGAATGGATATTGAAGCAACAGTCGGGTCAGAAATCTGTAGTGCACTACTTGGATGACTTTTTGTTTGCAGGTAGGGCAGGTAGCAATGCATGTGATGAACTTATGTCATTGTTTGTGGAGCTCTGCGAGCAGTTAGGTGTCCCCTTAGCTGATGATAAAACAGTATGGCCTTCAACTTCCCTGACCTTTTTGGGTTTTGAGTTAGATTCAGTTGAAATGATGATAAGAATCCCAGTTGATAAGTTAAATAGTTTAAAGGATTTGATCAAGAGTTTTATGTCAAGAAAGAAGGCTACTCTAAAGGAATTTCAGGCTCTTGCAGGTTTGTTGAATTTTTGTTTGCGTGCCATTCCGTCAGGCCGGGCTTTCACTAGGCGTATTTATGACATCATGCAAGGGGTCTGTAAACCACATCACTTTATCAGGGTTTCTTTGGCAGTTAAGGAGGACTTGGGTGTGTGGCTTACATTTTTAGATTTGTTCAATGGCTGCTGTTACTTTCCACAAATTGACTGGGTAGATGATGATCAACTCGAATTATTTACTGACAGTGCAGGGAATTCAGAACTAGGTTGTGGTACTTTCTTTAAGAATCATTGGTTGCTTTTTAAGTGGCCAAGTGAGTGGGCTGGTACTGAAGTAATCAGGGACATCACATTTCTTGAACTTGTTCCAAGTGTTTTGTCATTTCATGCTTGGGAAAGTCAGTTATTCAGCATAAAAATAGTTTTCCATGTGGACAACGAGGCATTAGTAACAATTTTGAACCAAAAATCTTCTAGGTCTAAGCGCGTTATGTGCTTAATTCGTCCCCTGGTACTTCATTCCATGTTAAACAATATACAGTTTAAGGCTTGTCACATTTTAGGTGTTCATAATGAGGTTGCTGATGCTCTATCTCGTTGTCAGTTTCAGCGTTTTCGGTCACTTGCACCCCTAGCGGACTTGGAGCCAACATCAATTCCAGAGTCCTTTCAAACCATCATCTCCAGACTGAATTTGACAGATTAGTACAGAGTTCCATTTCAGCAAATACAAGACTTGCTTATCAGACAGGTTTAGTTGAATTTGATCGTTTCAGGTTATCTTGTGGGTTACATCCGATTTGGCCTCCTGATGAAAAACAGATTATAGAATTCGTAGCTAGTTGTTCATTAAAGGGTCTGTCTTCTGCTACTGTAAGGACCTATCTGTCAGGTATAAGCTTTAAATATAAACTTAATGGTAACCGAGACCCCACCCAAAACTTTGTTATCAAGAAGATGGTGGTAGGCATGTCAAGACTGCAAAGTTCAGTAGATGCTAGATTGCCAATTACACCAGATTTGTTGGGGGAAAATATTGAATGTACTCCCAATTGTTTGTAAATCATCCTATGAAACTACATTGTTTTCAGCAGTTTTTTCATGCTCATTTTTTGGTCTATTTAGGGTTGGGGAGTTGGTCTTAGATAGTAAGAAAAGTAGTAGTTCTCATGCCTTGGATGCCACAAGCATCCAATTCTCCCGGGACAATTCAGATGTTAAAATTCATTTGTCTCATTCTAAAACTGACCAGTTTGGAAAAGGGGTTGTTTTGGTTCTACCTGCAGTTGAGGGAAAGATATGTCCAGTCAAGCTACTAAAACAATATTCAGTTCAACGTCCCGTGACTAAAGGCCCCTTTTTCTGTCACTTCGACAAGTCACCATTAACACGCCATCAATTCAATGCCATTTTGAAAAAGTCTTTGTCATGCATTGGGGTAGACAATGATAAGTACAAGTCACATTCCTTTAGGATAGGTGGTGCCACAACAGCTTCTATTAACGGCATGTCAGATGATCAAATTCAAGAATTGGGTCGTTGGGGATCGAAAGCTTACGAGAGATATATAAGAATACCAACCTCAAATTTGATTGATGGCTAAATATTCAATCGGTTGTATTACTTTTAGCACCTCAAGCCAAATAGCTGGATAGGTTTTCTAATACCAGTCTGGTAAATGTTATTTTACATATATATTCAATTTTGTTTACATATATTTCAGAGGAAGTAAGAATATGGATTGTTGGATCGTCAATAATATGGCATGCTTTTGGTTATGCTAGACAAAATGGGGGGTCCAACCTTGGGTTATCCACATTGAAGGCTAATATCTGGTGGCAGGGAAAAGGCGGCATGAGATGGCGTCATCTCCTGCTAAAATCAAATTAATGTTAAGGTATGAAGACCCCCCTCAATATTTGGTTTTACATTGTGGGGGCAACGACATAGGTCAAATTCCATCATGTGCTTTGCGTTACAGCATAAATGATTCTTTAGATTCAATTTCGGTTCTGTTACCGAACACTAAAATTATTTGGTCTCAGATATTACCTAGATCGATTTGGCGTAATGCTAGGGACAACAGGGCTCTAAATAAAGCAAGGGTTCGAGTTAATAGCTTTGTTGCAATGAAACTTCTGGCACATCAAGGGGGATATATTCGTTACCCAGAGTTCACTTCAGTTGGTCACACTTTGCTTAAAGAGGATGGGGTGCACTTGTCAGAGCAAGGCAATAAGATATTTGTTGAAACTTTGAAGAAAGCTTTGCACAATTTTATAATGTAAGGGGTGGGTGTTTTTCCTGCTTAAAATGGCCATGGCATTTGATTTCACTAAATAATGTAAATCATATTTAAATGGACAAATGCACTGATGTAACTAATGTGTTTGTTTTATACTCATTTAATTGTCTTAGTATGCAATTTATGTGCACTGCCGTTCTTAAGAAAGGGATTGGGGATGGTTGGGGGCGTTTTAGTTATTAGCGTTCAGCTACCGCCATAGTGGCGGTGGACACATAGTGTCCATTGGCGCAATCTTTAGCTGAACTTAAATAGGGTTATATTTAGTGAGCATCTGTTCCCAGGGCTCGCTACAACTGTACATAATTATTTTCAATATGTGTGAAATTTCAATTTGCTTATTTGTGTCAGACTGGATGAAACATTTGCAATGTATTACATGGTGTATTTGCCAGTAGGTTGTTTAACAGATTCATTTGTATATTTGCCTATTTCATATTCATTTCTATATTTGACAATTTCTTGTGAATTTTCATTTACATGTATTTGCCAATTGCCATTTGGGTTGCCAAAATCGCCCAATGTATTTGGGTCGGTAACCTTGGTTACGATCGTAACCAGTAACTAAATGTACTTGCTTAAATAACTGAAAATTGTAGTGCTGCCATTGCCATTATTCGCCATTAAACTTTACGAAATTTATATATGTGTGGTTTTCTCTAATAATAATACTTCAAAGTACATAATAGATTTTCCGTAAATCAATGTGTCTGCGAACTTTTCTAGCATCCATTGTATATATATATTGTCAAGTTTACTCTACGATCTTAACATAGAGAGAAAAACAAGAAAGAAGTAAGTTCACTTTATGAATAAAAGAGCCCTGTTCTTATATCGATTAAAATAAAAAATCCTTCCTTTTTCGAATATAAGATATGGTAGAGATCTAGTGCTTTCATTCTCTATAACGACTTTTCTTATTCATAATCTATATATTGTTAAAGAAAGATGCAAGGAAATGCAATGTTCTTGAATTTTTTACAGAACATACGTATTTCACTGCTTTCAGCAAAGAATTAAAACATGAGCACAGCCCACAATGAAATATCAAACAATTTTTTTTTTAAAGATTTATTGTATGTTGTTTAACGTCCCTCTCGAGAATGTTTCATTATATGGAGACACCACCATTTCCAAGTGGAGAACTGTTTATTCTTGGCACATAAGCAGAAAGGGGTCTTTTTCGTGCAAGCACCTACCGAGGAAACGAGGTTTCGGTGTATACGCTATTATCCAAAGGACCGGTCTCCATGTCCCACAGTAGGACTCGAACCTGCGGCGTAAGGACCAACACCTTACTTTGCGATTCTAGAGTAGCCGCTCCAACCACTACGCCAGATGAGCGACTATGATTAGGGTGTAAATAATTGCTCAAAAATTAGTAAAATTTCAGAAAATATTTGTCATAAGATACTAGTATTTTAGTTAAAGTAATCATTTCGAATGTTTTATGGTCAGTACAATAATTTTCCTGTTTATTTCCGATAATGACAAGGACCACACGGCAGGTTTTGACCCGTATGCAAGAAATGGTCACTCCTCCCTGTCGACTGGTCCTAACACTTGTATTTCGGAGGCCCTTGTTAGCTCTGCTTCTAATGTGTTTTGTGTTATTTACGTTTGGACTTACAGTCTATATCAGAGAATAAATATATTGCGTGATTTGACGATTTATAAGCTGGCACCCTTAATTATTTACCTCCTTGTGCCTTCCCTAACAAAATAAAAACAAAAATTAACTATACTCACAGTAGTAAATCAAAGTGTCAAAGTTTTCGCTAAAGTTTTTCAATGTGTAAAAGATTTCGCCAAAGTTTTTCAAAGTGTCAAAATTTTCCTCAAAGTTTCTCAAAGTGTCAAAGTTTTTGCCAAAGATTTTGAAAGTGTCGAAGTTTTCGATAAAGTTTTTGAAAGTGTCAGAGTTTTTGATAAAGTTTTTTCAAAGTGTTAAAGCAATTAGACAAAGATTTTGTGTCAAAGTTTTTGATGAAGTTTTTTAAAGAGGCAATGTTTTCACCAAATTAAAGTTCTCAATAAAGGTTTTGAAAGTGGCAAGGTTTTTGATAAATTTTTCAAAGTTTTCGATATTTATTTCTAAAGAGTCAAAGTTTGTCAAAGTATCAAAGTTTTGAATAGTGATTTTGAAAGTTTCAAAGTTTTCCATAAAGTTTTTTTAAAAGTATTAACGTTTTCCAAAAAGATTAAGATAAAGTTTTTGTGTCAAAATGTTGATGAAGTCTTTTAAAGTGGCAAAGTTTTCATCAAATTATATCAAAGTTCTCGATAGTGAAAGTGTAAAAAATTTCAATAAATTTTCAAAGTGTCAATGTTTTTGATATTTTTTTAAAGAGTCAAAGTTTGTAAAAGTAACAAAGTTTTGGATAAAGTTTTTCAAAATGTCAAAGTTTCGATAAAGTATTTTTAAAAGTATAAAAGTTTCCGATAAAGTTTTTCAAGATTTAGATAAAGTTTTTGTATCAAAATTTTGATGAAGTTTTTTTTTAAAGTTGCAAAGTTTTTACTAAATTAAGGGGTGTTAAGAAAGTTCGTTCCAGGACGTATATATATTCAAAAATATCAAAGTAGTGCTTATATAAAGAGATAAATTTTCAAGTCTGACAAAATCACAAGAGTGTGTTTTAGATTTATAGCAATTCATTTCTAGCAGGAACTTGTAGAAATTTTCTTCCATATGAAAATATATATAACATCTTTAAAGCACCTAATTGATAGAAATGCTGGTCATTTTGAGTGAAAATAAAGGATAAGTTACTTTTGTTTCTTCATAGCTTATCTTGCATCAGACAAACTGATAAGCATAGGTATAAGAACGATAGGTCTGTTCAAAAGAATAGGTTTGTCATTTTGAATTTTTTTTTACAGATCTGATAATTTTTGCCCAGTATTTGAAAGGATGTTTTGACCTGTGTGCTTAATATATGTCACAAATATGCGTCATTCCTAATTTTTCTGAACAAACATCATCTGTTTTAATGCCTGCCCTCTCCATATTGAATCAACAAAAGACAGTTAAAAACTTATCAGTAGCAAGAATAGACTCTGTAAATATGAAATATCACAAATTGTAAATATCTTCTAATCGTATTTCTTTTGGAAAATAAAACAAAAATGTGGAACGAACTTTCTTAACACCCTTTATATCAATGTTTTTATAAAGTTTTTGAAAGTGTCAAGGTTTTTTATAAACATTTTCAAAGTGAAAAAGTTTTCGTTAAAGTTTTTATAAAGTGTTAAAGCAATTAGACAAAGATTTTGTGTCAAAATTTTTTATGAAGTTTTTAAAGAGGCAAAGTTTTCACCAAATTAAAGTTCTCAATAAAGGTTTTGAAAGTGGCAAGGTTTTTGATAATTTTTTCAAAGTGTTAAAGTTTTCGATATTTATTTCTAAAGAGTCAAAGTTTGTCAAAGTATCAAAGTTTTGAATAGTGCTTTTGAAAGTTTCAAAGTTTTCCATAAAGTTTTTTTAAAGTATTAACGTTTTCCAAAAAGATTAAGATAAAGTTTTTGTGTCAAAATGTTGATGAAGTCTTTTAAAGTGGCAAAGTTTTCATCAAATTATATCAAAGTTCTCGATAGTGAAAGTGTAAAATTTTTCAATAAATTTTCAAAGTGTCAATGTTTTTGATAATTTTTTTTAAAGAGTCAAAGTTTGCAAAAGTAACAAAGTTTTGGATAAAGTTTTTCAAAATGTCAAAGTTTTCGATAAAGTTTTTTAAAAGTATAAAAGTTTCCAATAAAGTTTTTCAAGAATTATATAAAGTTTTTGTATCAAAATTTTGATGAAGTTTTTTTTTTAAAGTTGCAAAGTTTTTACTAAATTATATCAATGTTTTTTCATGTTTTTTTTGAAAGTGTCAAGGTTTTTTATAAACATTTTCAAAGTGGCAAAGTTTTCGTTAAAGATTTTTAAGGTATAAAAGTTTTCGATAAAGTTTTTCAAGGTATTAAAGATTTAAATATTGTTTTTGTGTCAAAATTTTGATGAAGTTTTTTAAATTGGCAAAGTTTTTACTAAATTATATCAATATTTTTTATAAAGATTTTGAAAGTGTCAAGGTTTTCAATAAACATTTTCAAAGAGGCAAAGTTTTCGATAATTTTTTTTTTCAGAGTCAAAATATGTCAAAGTGTCAAAGTTTTCAATAAAGTTTTTTGAAGTAACAAAAATTTCGATTAACATTTTAAAAGTGTCCACGTTTTCGATAAAGTTTTTAAAAGTATCAAAGTTTTCACCAAAGTCTTTCAAATTGTTAGAGTTATCACTATAGTATATTAAAGTGTCAAAGTTATAAATATAGTTAACTATACTAAACTATGGTTAACTAAAGCTAACTATTAAACTATTGTTAACTATAGTATTTTTTTGTTAGGGTTATTTTTGCAATGTAAGAAGGCTTTTTCGCACATGTGGTTGCCCTCCATGAAGATAGGAATAACGCAAATCATATAAATTACCTCATTGTACAAAAGAGTTCCAACTACAGAGGCATGTTAGGGTCAAACATGGCTCCCCAAATTAGTGATATTACTAATTTAAACATACATACATTCATTTATATGTACAAACGAGCGCACCAGTATATTATGTACCGTGTTATGCCTGAAGAATATGTACTGTACAATACCTGTACATGATGTACCTTCAGATACCTGTGCAATATGTACCGTCAATTACTGTACAATATGACCGTAATTTACCGGTATAATATGTACCATTAAATACCTGAACGATTTGAACGTAAAATACCTGTACAATTTGAACGTAAAATACCTGTACAATGTGTACCATCAAATACCTATCAGTATGTATCATCAAATACCCGTACTATTTTGGACAGTTAAATTCCTGTGCAATGTGTCGGAAAAATACCTGTTCAGTATGTACAGTCAAAATCTTTTAGACATCTTCATCCCACTACATCTGGGCGGATTCTACTACTCACTCGCTGTTCCACTGTATCCAGACACTGTCAGTCTGTATTTACTGTCTTCATCTCCGATGTAAAAAGTGGTATACACAGCATAGGCCTGTTCTCCGTTATGTCTCTGGAGATCCACACGGAGTTCTTGCTTCTTATTCATTGTTAAGGTGTGAATTGCATCATTCCCTATATATATTAAGAAAAACAAATGAATATTTAACTACAAATAACAAACGACAGGAACATTTTAATTCATTTAATTTTCGGGGTGACCTGTCACTAGCTACGGAACAAAAAACTAGAAGTCATAAAAACAAAGGAAACAGATAAACAAATAATTAAAAAAAAACAAGTAGGCCACAATTAAACGACCAAACCAGATTTTTACAGTGTTAAATGTTTAATTTGAAGTTTATCAACTTTTGTAAAGAAAAGAATCAAGAGCACTCGTAAATTAGTACATAGGATCATGGTCGGTGAGCCATGTCAACTGGGGATGTTCAGTCCATTCAACACCTGACCCAACCTCAGAAATTTCCTGTGTCCTTTCATTATTCCCGCTTGAAGAAATTGTACATTTTATTGAATTTTTGAGATCGAATGCTGTTGGATGTCTTTATTTTTTATGCCACGTCATGAATATATCCAGGACATATAGTGTTAGTCATGTCCGTCTTACGTCCCTCTGTCCTGTTTAGCTGTCCTTCCGTCACACTTTGCGTTTAACTCAGTTCAAAGATCAGTTTCAAAGAAACTATCAAAGACATTTTTATCAAACCTCGCATGCTTGTAGAAATTGATGAGAACTATGAAACTGCATCTACATTTTTTGACCTTGACTTTTTTTTACCTTGACCACACTTTTCTTACATTAGTGTTTAGCTCAATTTTAAACATATCATTCAAGGTAGTGTTATCAATCTTTACATGTTGTAAAATATTGATGAGCGCTATGTGACTGCATCAACTTTTTTGACCGTGACCTTTCCTTTGACTTTGACAACACTTTTCTTAAATTAATGTTTAACTCATTTTCAAAGGAAACCATTTAAGATATGTCATCAAACTTCATATACTGACGAGAACTATTCAACTGCATCAACTTTTTTGACCTTGACCTTTCCTTTGACATTGACCTCGCTTTCGTTAATTAGTGTCAAACTTAATATGCTGATATATACATACTGATGTAAGCAATTCAACTGCATCAACATTTTTGACCTTGATTTTTCATTTGACAATGACCTAACTTTTATCGAATTGTTTTTGTCAGTTTAATTGTTTATGATGATGCAAACTGTTGAGAGGTTTTCAACTGTATCAACGGTTTATGATCTTTGCTTATCATTTCCCTTGATCTCACTTTTCCCAAATTAGTGCCGAACTTCATATTGGGTTACTTGTTGATTTAAGCAATTACATGTAAACTGCATCAACATTTTTTACCTTGACCTTTCCTTTGACCTGGGCCTAATTGAATTTTGTGGGTTAGGATTAGGGTTTAACTTCTTATGCTGATACATGCTGATGTAAGCAATTCAAGGTTAGGGTTAGGGTTAGGGTGCATCGCTTTTCAAGATATTCTGAACAAATTTCATACCAATTTTCATGTTGTATTACTAATATACCCTCGGCGGGGAATTCATGTCCTATGAACATACTTTTAGTTTATCGATGTTTTCCACATATATTTGTCGAAAATATTGAAACTTTCAGGTAAACTTGGCATGAATATATGTTAATTCTACTTTGATAAAACAATTCAAATTTATCAATTCTTTTATATAATCATAAGATCATACCTATCCAGTAGTTTTTCGAGGCATTCCCAAATCCTTTTTTTATACTTTATCCATGTCCTGTAAAAATCCACGTCACCATCTTCCCTTTTCTGAATCACCTGTGAAAATATGCTAAATATCTTTTTTTTAATTCTTTAACAAAATAAATTTAACCAAATTTTTTTATTTGTCTTAAATGTCATTTGAGTTTCAAGTAAAATATGCTTGTGCACCTATTTGTGATATAAAAGCGTTGAGTAACAATGAGTAATATAGAGTTGTTTGAACATACATTATAGTCAATGTGTAAATGGTTTAGAAACCAATTCAAAGACGAGAAGCTGTGGGTAGTTATTTTGTCCTCTGCACCCTGATGACAGTGAATTTCAAAAATTTTAGTTTAAACTTCCTTTATGGTATGTTAAAGTTCATTTTCAATGTTTGTTTTATGTTAAAAATCAGAATAATTCATTGCGTATCAAATGCCGTTACTTACATAAGAACTCTGCTGTGAAAATGGTTTCTAGTAACGCTGCGTGAAAGGCATAAAGCCATCGTAATAATATTTTGATTGATTTGTTGTCCAAATAATGCAAAATTTCTACTAAAAAATTTAAAAATTTGCAATATATATTCTTGATAGTTTCAATTTCTTGAGGTATTCACTGTCGCCTTTTATACACTTTTAAGGTCTTTGTTTCCCAAGAAAATAAAACCTGAGCATATTCATGTTTAGGGTAAACTCAAATACACTTATGAATATAATCTTCCATGAAATATCTGATATAATGAAATCTTCCTTTGATCATTTTCGTGCTTTTTGGAATAAAAATATCTCACAATTGATAATATCCAGATATTATGAATAATTGAAAAAAAAACTTTCTTTTCTCCAACATCTTATTGATGATAATTTCCATTCCTACGTCGATACAAATTATATCCTGGAGAGCTTGAGATGAAAAATACCACAGAGTCTTTCACATCTGTTTCATACTTGAATATTTTACGTGAAAAAGACGTTAATGGTAATGTAACAACCTAGCTATAAGATAAACGTGATGACTTTCACTTTCTATCGTCAACTTCCCTTACTTATGCGACAATATACATTCATCACCTGCATACGGAGTGTAAATATCTCAGTTGATTCGATACGCAAGAGCGTGCTCTACGTATGAATTATTTCTAAAACGAGGTAAATTATTGACAAGCAAGTTGATGAAACAAGAATATAAACAGTCTCGTTTAAAGTCATCATTTCTTATGTTCTATCATCGATACAATGATCTTGTCAGATTTTATAATTTATCATAAGTCAAATGCTGACTGACGTTTTTCATACTAATTGTTACTTCAATATTTATACATTGAATTGACGCAGGATTTGTCCGTTATTTCCCGATCATGACAAGGAGCACACTGCGGGTGTGACTTGTCAGCAGGGAATGCTCACTCCTCCATGGCACCTGATCCAACATCTGATGTTTTGGAGGTCATGTCTGCTCTGTTGTTATTTTGTTGTTTTATGGACTTTGATATTGAAAAATGTTTGTTATCTCCATCAATAAGCATTTGACTCAATGGTAAATTGTATGAAATTGTATAAATCCATGTGAATCTATTATTTTTTGATATCATGCGGCTAAAATCATCTACATGAATGATATTCCTACGAATTTCAATCATCGACCGATTTGACCGTTAAATTTTGACTCTCATTTTTTCCTTTTGAATATTTTTTTTTAAATCCACAGTGCAAAGCCTTAACGATCAATTTTTTCGCATATAAAAATCGTATCTTTAGGTCTGGGCGTTTTATGTAGAAAAGCACAATTTTCGATCTCCTTTTTGTCTTCTTGACTGGTTACATCTCAATGTATTGACCACGCATTCTTTAAACGCGAATTTCTTTTCAATGACAAAAATCACGGGGTTTCTATGATTAAAAACTCTAAAACAGAATTAAACAGAATTATTAAAATCTGAAAAGATAAAATTGAATTCTTTTAAATTTATTATGATACACATTTATTGAATGACCCTTGTGGCTAATAAAACATTTTTTATTGATCACTGGTAATCATTCTAATATTAAAAAAATCACGTCATCACTCCTCCATCTGTCGTCATGTCTCAGTTGACCTCTCTCCATGTGTTGTAGATTATAACACTGACAATAAAACTCACTACTTATCGTCCATCCTCCTCCATCCGTCGTCATGTCACAGTAGACCTCTCTCCAGGTGTTGTCGATGTATAACATTGACAATAAAACACACTACTCACCGTCCATCCCTTGCATCTGTCGTCATGTCACAGAAGACCTCTTTTCAGGTGTTGTTGATGTACAACATTGGCAATAAAACACAATATTTACCGTCCATCCATCAATCTGTCGTCTTGTCACAGTAATCCTCTCTGCAGGTGTTGTCGATGTATAACACTGATAATAAAACATGCTACTCATCGTTTATCCCTCGATCTGTCGCCATGTCACAGTAGACTTTTCTCCAGGTGTTACTAATTATAACATTGAAATTGAAACACACTACTCTAGGTCCATCCCCTACATCTGTTATCATGTCTGTTACATTAAAATCTACATCTACATGAATTGTCTATATTCGAACACGCAAGTAAAACTTTATTTCCCCGTGGTGAACCTCCGTTTTTCTCTATGTACATATTTAACCCTTTTTTAACCTCAAAACACTGCACTTTGAAAGTAACTTTGAGTCCGTGTGGCAATTGGACACGGCAGTCCTAATAGAAAAGGAGGTTCTTATATTTCTTTAGAGATTTTGGTAAAGATATTTTGTAATAAGATAGTCATTGCAGACTTCACCATAATTTAACTTTCATTGCCAATATGTAGTGTCCTACTTTTCTGAAGTAAGCCTTGATTTTATTTTTTATCAAAATAAAAATGCTGAAAAAATATCTTAAAAGAACCAGTTTCGGAATTTCTCAACTTGGTCAGCTTTAACTGTTTTACGATTTGCGAATCATTATTTTTTTTATATTTCTTAGTACGTTACTTTTATATACAGTTAGTCAAAAGCGTACGAGTAATGATTGTACGGTGTCTCGTTCGTGTCCTTTAGTATGTCTTTTGTTCCGTAATAATTGTAACAAAGTGTCAAGTAAAAGATATGGTATTGTCGTAAAGCATCTTAATGCTATTTTCACGCTATATGTACTTGTGTCTGCAGAGTTTTAACTTACAATGTGTAAAGTATATGTCCTCACTGTCTGTGTAGATGTTTTTGTACATCACACGGTCACATCTAGAGTCTTGAGCGCAAGACGTATGCCTTTTTCTTGTGTATGTATGTGTGTGTAGACCTCCAGGGCAGTAGGACAGGAGAAAGGATTATTTGAAATCAGTCCGGAGACCAATTGTATCCATATGAAGGACAACCGCCCAGCTGAACACTGACAATTTTGCAGTTTATGTTGTATATTTTGGTTTATTAAATGTAATGTATTACAATTAAAAAATGTAAATTAAATTAAATCAATTCAAGGGACAGTTTGGATCAACATCATGCATTAACATAAAAATGTCACAGTAACCCTCTCTCCAGGTGTTGTTGATGTATAAAATTAACAATAAAACACACTACTCACCGTCCACCCCTCGAACTATCGTCATATCACAGTAAACCTCTTTGAAGGTGACGTCGACGTATAACATTGACAATAAAACACACTACTCACCGTCAATCTGCCTCCATCTGATTTCATGTCACAGAAAGCCTCTCTCCAGGTGTTGTCGATGAATAACATTGACGATAAAAACATTACTCACCGTCCATCCTCCTCCATCTGTCGTCATGTCACAGAAGACCTCTCTCCGGATGTCAGGGTAAATTACGTAAACTCCATTTTGTCCTCTTTTACTGGGGTCTCTTTTCAAAATCTCTGAACAATCCTTGTATATTTTATCTATTTGAAATATGTAATATATGGGAATAACGAACATAATTCAATCTCATAGGTCCATTTAATCGGTACAAATCAAGTGCAGAGTTAACACAAATCGCAAACGCGTGTTATGCAATTTGTTTGCACACACAGTTGCAGATATGATGCTATATTTTGCCAAAAACAATGATTCAATGTCCAAATACTAATAGCAGTGAAGGGGAAAATTCAAAAGTACTTGCAAACAACAATATATTCGAGTCCTGATTGGTTGGTAAACCATATTTATGAAATTTAGAATTGAAAAGAAGGATACCCCCTCAGCTCCCCTGAACCACAAATACGACCAAAAGATGCTGTTAAAGTTCAAAAGACGAAATAGATTCCCGTTAATTTTGTAAATATACTTGAAATTCAGTACATTCTTAAACTAATTACAAATTAAAGATGATTTTACCGTAGACAAAAGGAGCAATTATCACTCGAGAAATTCTGAAAATCAGCTGAGATATCATTTTCCAATTATGACCCCTATGTAAGACTAAATAAATTAATGGTTGAACAATTAAGAATTTTCTGTAAATTTCAAAATGAATCTCGATTAAACTTGCCATCTCTAATAAAAATAAACAAATCCGCATGTTTAAAAATAAGGACTGCTAGTTTAAGAACAAACTGAACAGCCTAAAAGGCAATGCCACAGATAAAATCGAAAAAAAATTCATGATGATGTATATTTTGAATATACATAATTACATATATATACAGCTCAACCCACTTTCTAAGCTTAGATGGTTTTTCACACACATTAAGGACACATTGTAACTATGTTATATATTATGTATCGAGACAACAAAATACAAATACACTTAAAAGTATTTGTTTACATAATTTGAGTTTTATTTCATTAACTGAAACATAATTAACACAATTCAATTGGTTAAACTTGATAAATCCATGGCTGGAAAATAATAACTATTCTCTTTTGAATTTATGTGGGATCTTGCCAATTGCAGCTGTCTTTTTATCCGTTTTCCTTTGAAAGCAATAGCTGTTTGCAGAAACGTAAACATGGGCACAGTACAGCTACTGTAAATGATATTTTCTGTATATGTTGACTCTTTAAATTGGGGTGGTTATAGTATTTTTCATCTGTTTGACTGCTTTCTATGTTAAGGTTGGATTTTTTAGAGTCAACTTCTAAAATCTAAAATCATGAGATATTTATCCCACTGCAAAATTTTAATTCTTAAAGTCGTAAATGCAGAAGAATTTTCCTTATCATAGAAGGGATTTACTATACAAAAAAAAACAATACTTCATTATCCTGCCCTTTAGTGTGGTTTCCTTCTGCAATGTTATCCCTTTTCGGCAATACATTTCGACAAAACCAAGAGGTGTATGGTAAATGAGCATAGATTTAAAAAAAAACACTCACCTTGAAGAATTAACTTTAAAAAATTCAAGTACATGGTTTCAAGGAAAGCTCGTTTTACACAATTTGTAAAAAACCTATGGTAGATTCGTATAGTAAAAACATTATTCCATTTATTTATAATTTTTTTATAAACATTAACTTTGGAAACTTAAGATAATAATTCTGAAAGACATTTATTCTTGACATTATTATGTATTATAACGGAGGGCTATGTCATTGTACCACAGTTCGAAAATGGTAATTTTCATTACAACAATGTGACCATAAATTGTGCAAAAAACCATGTGAGCTTAAAAAGTGCGTTGAGATGTATACATCATATATCCAGTTTCACATATATACGAGGGTTGTTCGAATAGTTCGTAAACGATGTCAATCTTCGCTACATTACTAACTAAAACTTAAAATAACCACAATATGATGTGTAAAAATATTTGTTTTGTTTATGTGTGAAGTTTTATTTCCATTCGATTTATCAGAAATAAATTTACTTCATTTTAAAATCAACATTTTTTATACACGCGGAGCATACATAACAGCAATGTAACGTACGTCAACACGTAGCGTCAAGAATTTCTACAAAATATTATCCCAATACATTTCACACACTGAATATAATCCAATATCAACTCATCAAATCTTTTTTCTAATACTTGACCTTTTATTTTGTAAAGCCGTTTTGTCCAATTCTAATCGCAAAAAAGAAGATATATTTGTTTTTCTTCTTGAAGAAGGATATAGAGATAAGGAACAGTATTCTATCTCAAAGCCCATAATCCTGAAAAAATTATTGTCCATTAATTGTTTCAACTTTATTCAAATTATTTACCCAATGTCTTTTTCTTTAAAAGATACCAAAATTCAGAAGTTTATAAAGTAATTTTAATCAGGTCACACACAAAAAAAATCCTATTACAATATCGCTATTTGCAATGGTGAAATCAACCTTCTAAAAATTTAATTTATCGCGTATATCTCATTATGATAAACAAACCCGAGCATTTTTTTTTCACAATGTACTTATACCTGTACACGTCCAATATTTTAGCCTTTGTAACTAAACTTCCTTTTAAAAAAATCTGAAAATATCTGATTTTCTCTTATTCTGATAAATGTGAATACATATTTATAAAAAAAAAATGAGTGTGGATTACATTCAATTATTTTCTAAATTTTTAAAAGATGTATTGTTACTTACATAATAATACTTCTAATAATGAAAAAAAACTACTCCGGTTTGCTCTTCATTTGAATTTAGCTAATTATTTGTTTTTCAGAAGTGACTTCACGACAGATCAAATACGGACCTCGGAAACATCAGAGGTGGGATCAGATGCCATGGAGAAGTGCGCACCCCTACGGACCAGTCACAGCCGCCGTGTGCTCTTTGTCATGATCGGGAAATTACGGAAAAATCCGTCGTCAATTCAGTATATAAATTATTGATTAACAGTAAGTATGAAGATAGACAGTCAGCATTTGTCTCAATGATAAATTGTATTTGCTGACAAGATCATTGTATCTACCATAGAACTTACGAAAAAATGACCTTAAAGAAGACGGGTGATACTATTGTTTCATTAACTTGTCTGTCAAAAATACATCGTTTTAGAAATTGTTTATACGTAGAATATGCTCTTGCTCTTGATATATAGAGAATAATACATACACTTTTCCATATCACATCCTGTATCAGCCCGAGACACCAATATCTGCCAGAGGGCCGATGGCCCGAGGGCTGATATTCGTCGAGGGCTGATACAGGATGTGCTGTGGAAAAAGGTATGTTTTATTATATTTATTACATACTTAGTAATAAAATACAGAACACATTAAGTTGAGAAGAAAATAAGTAAATAATCATGCACGGACTTCTTACATACATGTACATGGTCTATTGTCTCATACAATTTGCGTTTGTTTCTATACTTCTATTTCAATGCACTCGATCCTAGTTTGAAAATAATCTATTACATGTATTTGTAAATTAAGATAAACCTTATTTTCAAAAATTAAAATTACGAGAATATGAACCCACCAAAAACTTGTATGATCACAAGTACTGTTTTTGTGGTTTAATTTACTAAGGGTGTGATATTGACGTCACAATAGCAGTATCAGCCCTGCAGGGCTGATATGGATTTGCGGGGCTGATATAGGTTATCAGCCCTGCAAATCCATATCAGCCCTGCAAGGCTGATACGACTATTGTGACGTCAGCCATATCGCATATGCAAAAAACCTGTATTTATTACTAAGTGTGTAATATATACTAAGTGTATATATATATATATATATATATATATATATATATATATATATATATATATATATATATATATATATATATATATATATATATATATATATATATACTATGAAATTTTTACAATTTACAGTTTTTTTAGGAATCTAAAGGACATGGTAGTAAGAACCAGACTGGAAAACCCATTACCTAACGGGGGCTTTAAAACTTGCTCTGACAGGAGGTGTCTTCTTTGTAAGCACAGCACTGGCACAGACAGTTTTAACAGCCCTGTTACAGGCCGCAGCTACAAAATACTAGGGAATTTGTCCTGTCATACTGACAACTGCATTTATCTCATCACTTGCAAAGTTTGCTCCAAACAGTATGTTGGTGAAACAGGAGATCTCCGTAGGAGAGTCAATAACCACCGTTCGACCATTAGGACCAAAAAACTCAATGAACCCGTTAGGGAACATTTCAACCTTGAGGGTCACAAATGGGAGGACATGACAGTAGTGGTGATTGACCATAACCCAAGATGGACAGATGCTCAGAGGAAAAGCAAAGAAAAGTTCTGGATGCACAGATTTAAGTCATTCCGCCCAAATGGTATTAACAAATTGAATGACTTCACCAGAATGAACGTAAATTAGACCCAATTCCTGATCATACTAAACAAAATTATTCTCTCAATTTAGTGTAAACTCTACAGTTAATTTGTGCCACCAACTCTCGAACTCGAACAACCACATAACTAAGTATTGCTTACGCCTTTGTTAATTATTTTTTCCCGATAATAAGTCCTTAAATATTTCAAAATTTATAATTGATCACAATTCATATGTTTAAATATCCCTACTTTATGATTCTTCTTTCATTATTCTTTATTAAGTAAAGTTACGCCATTTTGAGAGAATGAAATAACGTACGATTTACTGATTGTCGTAATTAATAAGCATAATTAATTCGTTCAATTATGTAAATCGCACTTCACCCGAGTATACCCGATAGACCGGACGCATTTCATAGCGGTCCGAATTTCTTTCGTTATTAGTGTTCTTTAAAATTTCCAACTCAACATGTAATTAAGTATGTAAATATCTAGTGTTTAGTAGTTTAGTGGTAGTGCTAGTTGTTTTTGTTTCTCTTTTTCCTTTGTTCTTATGACTTTTTAACTTTTTTCTTTGTCCCGAGGAAGGGACAGGGCGTCCCGAAAGTTTGACAAGTTTAATTGTTCGTGTCGTTGGTCATTTTTAGTGCTTTATATATATACATATATATATATATATATATATATATATATATATATAGGGTAGTTCAAATTCATTTTAGCTCTGTTGAATATCAAAAATATTTTAAACTGACATATGATTTCGAAGAATTTCTTACTTAGAAAGGGAAGTATGAGTATAAGTAGGATTACCGTTTGTAGAATTAAATACAAGTTTTTCTAAAATACAATTTATACATTAATGAGTCTTACAAACGAAAACAATGTTGTTACCTGCTTTGTCGGCAGTGACCAGTACGTAATGATCATGAAATCTATCTAATTCTTTTTTTCCTTTCTGGATTATTGAATAAAGAAGGATTGATGGTTTTCATATTGCCCCTCAGTTGTTTAATACGCGACTTTAACATGCATCTGATACATTTAATCAACTTTGACAGGGTGTGAACGTCTTTTTATATATATATATATCTGGCCCATCGTCTGGCGTACTGGTCACCAGAAGCTATGATATTTATGAAATTCCGACACAATTTGAGGGATCGGGGTTCCGTATATTTATGACTTTTTAAAATAAGTGATCAAAGGTCCTCATTATTAAATATATGACACCTGTATAAACATGTGCAGCAGGGCTATAGTTATAGGGTGAAGAAGAACATGAACACGATGGAGGTTGATGTTTAATGAACTTAATGGTCAAGAAACTCAGTATCCAGGCCATGTAAAGTTTTTTTTTGCAATTGAAAGTTTGGGAGCAATGGTCGCTGTATATTTGTAAGAAATACAAGGTGTAGGCTTTAACTTGAAATATAGTTGTAGACAAGACTGGACCCTTTTGTGATTAAGAATTTAGAATCCGGTTTTAAAAAACCTATGATTTGCAATATACATAATAACAGGTTCGAGCTTTTATTCCGGTGTCGAGGAAAAAAATTAAGAATGGCCCTCGTGGTATAATTTTCTTTGGTAAGGTTTTAACTTCTTTTATTGCTTAACTCTGCTTGCAAAGTATCAGCAACTCTTGTGTGCCCATATCTTTCATTTTTAGTCTGTTGTTTGTAACTTACTTAATTTTGACTTGCTCCGCGATCCGATTTTTGCATTTGTAAAATCTGGAGATGTTTTGAATACATGTGATATTTTAAAATAATCATAAACATCATCTGGATTAATCAGTAGAACTTTTCAAACAACCCTCGTACAAGCATATACAATTGTAACAGATTCTCTCTCTCTCTCTCTCTCTCTCTCTCTCTCTCTCTCTCTCTCTCTCTCTCTGTGTGTGTGTACAAAAATCGTAAGGACTGGTTTAATATAAACATTACATAATAAATGTTATCTGTCTGTTCATTTACTAGAACATTTATTTCTTTTCCAAAACATTTAGTCTTTGGGTTTAATTGGATGATATGTTGAAAGTAGTTATCGCAAATCTCGCTCAAAAGTATACACTTGGACTTTATCAGCATTGCGTTGGGCGACGACACAATTGGATTCAACAGTTTTACAATTCATTTCGGCTGTATTCAAACTATACAATACAACAAAGAATCTGATTGGTGCTTTTTTATGAGCCCACCCACTTTCTCATGGAATGTTTCCAAGATAGAACAGCTGTAGAAAACTTGTAAACAAGTGGTAGGCCTCCTTTTACTGAGCGAAGTATTCTGAGGACCCCCTATGCAAAATCTTATTAAATTATTGTAAGTGTGGGTAACCTGTAATGATCTTCAAATAATATCTGTCCCAAGACTGGCCTTAAAATGATACACGTCACCAGGGCCAGGGGGTATATTTTAGCGATTGAAAAACACGGCCGTTTTTTCTTCAGTACATCAACATGATCAATAAAATTAAACGTACTTAGTTTTGGTATATAAAAGTAATATTAATTTTTTATAGTATAAATTATATAAACATATAATTCGCCATTACAGTAAAAAGTGCACTGCACAAGGATTTCGTTTTTTTCCAGATCGCAAGTTTAAATACCGCCATGACGGCAATGGTGAAATAGGTATGCGGTAGCACACACACATTTGAAACATGATAGTTTTGATACTCGTGACAACAAAACAGTAAACTTTTAATTAAGTCCGATGTTTTACCATATATGAATTTATATTTTTTTCAATGGGTGCTCCGGTATTACCTGGATATGCTTTCTACGCACGTACGCGTTTTGCACAACCGAAAATTGAAAATGCCGTGAATAGAAAATCGGCAGAATTACATGTAGAATAAAATGAAATTAGTGTTTGTTATCAAACGATATACATGTACAGTCTGCGATAGGGATATATCACATGCTATAAAGTGATTTCATAGTTAGTCTTTGTTTTTTTTTTTGTTCAAAAAGTCACCTTCGGTTTTCGACCATCACAAGGCTGTTGGACGCTTTCCAACTTACGAAGCACGAGAGTGGGCAGGTCCTAATCAACCAATTAAAACGCTTGTTTTATAGAATGCAATCCGTGATTCAAATTGTTCAATTGTCAAATCCAATAGTGTCATCACTCAAGGCAACGCTATTTCGGCCGCAGTGTAATACTTTCAAGCGAGATTTGCGAGATAATATTTTATTACATTTATTCAGTTAGACGTGTTTCTCTCATATTAAACTGTCAAAACAATTTCAAATATACATGGCATATATCGATAGTACAGTGCTCTCAAACTTCTCAATCAGTCACTATTCATATCGCGTTTAAGACATTTATTGTGGGTGTCGTAACAGTATTTCATTTTAGGTAAAGTCATGATCACGTCATGTTTAATAAACAAAATACTACCCGAATCTCCCGATTTGGGTATTTTAACACGAGAATGGAGCTGAATTTTTCTTATGAGATAAAAAAACAGTATGCAGTGTCTAGATACATTATAATTTTTAAAAAATGTGATTTTTTAAAATTTTATATTTAATAGGGGGGGGGGCTATTAGACCCTAATCTTGATTTTCATTTATCAACGTCCGACCGAAACAAATTTGCATGCTATCCTAGACGACTATGTATTTTGTGGTACTAAATCTATATAAAGAATTGCTTTACAAGATCTGAAAAGGAAAGTTTTCAAAAGTATGTTTTCGATAGATATTGTTAGGCCTATCAAATTTAAAAGACACTTTCTACAATATAATAGAAGTTATATCTTACCTTTTAAAACCTGTACACATTTACCACCAATACAAATTTCATCTTCAGTACAGATGTTGTTTAAGCAAGTGCCAGCCAAGTGCTAAAGTTAAATCAATCCAGATCTAGACTTCTGATTCAATTCGTTTTATATGTAATTAAATTAATTTTAATGGAAATTTGACAAGATATTTTCTTACCACCGGAAAATCCTCCCGTTCGAAATGAAATGTTGGGCTTTTAGTTTTTAGACTGTTGTCAATCTTGATGATAAATCTTGAGTTTAGCCGACATATCATTTCTTCTTGTATCCAATCCACTGACCGACACAACTTAAACTTGAAACAAATCATCATGCACATTGCAATGTCAGCATTTCTCAAAAGGTTAAATCCTGGAAGTGAGGAATTTTCATAATTACTAACGATCAAAGTCTTGGGGTCGAATGGGGCGGAGCACTGAGAGTAGCATGTCTGTAACAGAGCAAGGAATTGTCCAAAACGGTAGAGACTGATCATCCTAAGACTTTTAAACAGTTTTTGTAAACTGATATGCTTTTCAAATTAAACGATGGGTTCTACAAGGACAATACACTGCTTATATTGTTTTTATTTATGTGAAATATAAAGCAGTCGTAAAGGTTTGTCTATTTATGATTGATGAGGTTTCACGTGATTGTTTCCATGTTTGAACTGTTTAATAGCTAAAATATTATCGATTTCAGTTTTATTAATCATATACGTAAATAGAAAATAAGATTAAGTTGGTACACGTAGAAGAAGGTGGGTGGAGTATGAGTCTTTTCATTTTGTTACGTATTTAATGTCCTATGACGAACGTTCTATTTGTATTAGACCAATATTGATATGATGTTTGAAAATTCCAAATCCTGACTACCCAGTAGGATCATTTTCAAGTAAGACAAACATAAACACTGAATACCAAAAGAAGGTCCAAAAAAAAAAAAGAAAGAAAAACAAGAGCCAAATAAAAGCCAATAAAATGGTTGTATGTAAATGTCATTTTTATACCATGTAAGAAATGAAGAGAAATCTTTATGTCAAACGCGCGGATGCCACTACCTGTGAGATAGACCTATGCTTTATCCACGGGTAGATGATTTATCAATAGCACAGTTTTGACACAATCCTCCTGCCGCTTCAAGATTCAAATTTATCAAAGCTTTGATTTGTAAAATTTCTTGCCAAAATGAAATATAAAATGAGTAATAGTGAGAAAGAATATTGTTAAAAGCAAAAAAAAGTTTATCTCCTCATTATTTTATCGCTTGTTAAGGAGAATTTTGTATGGTGCAATAAGTGTCTACATAAACTAAATTGATGTTTGGATGCCCCCCCCCCCCCTATGAAATTGCTTCCTACGGGCATGTCATCTGTTTATACCCGCACTTTCTAAAGAAAGTTCGGGTATATTATTGTTACTCATGTCCGTCCGTCCATCCGTCCGTTTGTCACAAATTTCTTCCCTGAACACCTCCTACATTTTACACTGTAGCTGAATTATCTTTTGGGAGATGGTTGGTGGTGTCATGTAGATGTGCAGTAAGGTTACAGAATTTTTATTTTGCCCCGGGGGTCAAATGGGGGTCGAAAAATGACGTTTTTATGCAAAAAGCCCCTTCTTACCTGAACTCCTCTTACATTTTACTCAGCAGCCTAATCACCTTTTGGGAGATGGTTGGTGGGGTCATGTAGATGTGTAGTAAGTTTTCGGAATTTAGATTTTGCCCCGGGGGTCGAATGGGGGTCTAAAATGATGTTTTTAAGCAAAAAGCTCCATCTCCCCTTAACTATTCTTACATTTTACTCAGCAGCCTAATCACCTTTTGGGAGATGGTTGGTGGGTCATGTAGATGTGTAGTAAGTTTTCGGAATTTAGATTTTGCCCTAGGGGGTCAAATGGGGGTCTAAAAATGATGTTTTTAAGCAAGAAGCTCCATCTTCCATGAACTATTCTTACATTTTACTCAGCAGCCTAATTATCTTTTGGGAGATGTTTAATGGGGTAATGTAGATGTGTAGTAAGGTCTTGGAATTTTGATTATGCCCCTTCAAATGGGTATCTAAAAATGATGTTTTTTATGCAAAAAGCCCCGTCTTCCCTAAACTCCTACTTCATTTTACACAGTTGCCTAATCCTCTTTTGGATAGTTTACTCTTTTGAAATTTTGGTACAGCATTAAGGTCAAGGGTAAAAAAACCATATCATGGTGGGAAAGATCTTGTTATGGGTAATGTACACGTGAAATGTGAAAGTCGTTGTTGAAAAGTAAGTTTAACTTCAAGGTCAAGGTCACAGAGTCAAAAGTCATGATATATTTGGAAAGGTCTTAACACAAGTAATATACATGCAGGTATAATAGGAATGCTCTTTCATATATCTTTCAAAATGATCAATTTAAAGAATTAATTTGTTTATGATAGTAGGTCAAACTTCAAGGGCATAGGTAATAAAAATCATAGTGTATTTAGAATTGTAGTGTCCAAGTTAAATACTTGTACACATGTTTAATATAAAAGTTCTGTCCCTTCTCATTCAAAATATATGACCATGATGACCAAGGTTAAATTTATTGTGACAGATGGACAGACTGACAAACAAATGAGATTTAATGTCCCCTACCTTTAGCGAAACTGAGGGACAATAAATGTCCTTGCTGTTCTTGAGAAGATTTATGTTGAAAAAAGTCCCCTGCATATTTACATATAAATTGGTTGAAATGGACCCAGTGGTTCTTCAGAAGTTAAGAATTTGAAAAGTTTGCAGACAATCAGATGGATGACAGAAAACAGTTGCTTGTAAAAAGTTAATCAAAGTGCTTGGGGTAGCAAAAAAAGCTAAACTGGTATATCTAATTAATCCGCAGAGGTAAATATATTTGAATATGCACAACCTTTTCAACTCTTATAATAATTATTTTTGAAATATTTATATCACCATGTCTGATTCAAGGGAGAACTATAGATATGACCAGAAGTATATTTGTTGAATATAAAATATGTACATGTATATAGTGTTTTGTTTTTGTAATTTGTTTGTTTGTTGTGACAGCAACTGTTATGGCAGCTTTTGGCAAAGGTTGAAGTTTTCTCAAATGTAAGTCAAACTCCAAGGATAAGGTCAAAGGGTCAAAATTGTTGGTATCAAAGGGAAAGTCTTGTCACAAGGAATACACATGTGAAATAAGAGAGAAATCCCGAGTACCGGGGGTACTTCCTCACCTGTTCAAAAGTTATTTCCAAGGTTAAAGTTAAATTGGGTTTAACTCTAGGGTCAAGGTCAAACATATTTATACCTGTTGAAAGTTCATAATGATTACACATGTTAAGCATGAAAGTCCTAGCACCAACTGTTCAAAACTTAGGCCAAGTTTAAGGTATTTTTCTTGTAAAAGTGGGTCAAACGCCAAGGTCAAGAGGTCAAAATTGGCGGTGCCCTTTAAAAGGTTTTGCCAAAAGAAATTTACCTAAGAAATATGGAAGCCATGTGTATAGCCCAATCCACTTAAAACTTATGGACAAGGTTAAAGTTTCTGTGGACAAACAAACAGACATGAACACAGGAAACAAAATATGTATATACAGTCAAATGGAAATTTTTTCCACTATTATGGAGTCATAAGATCAATTCCCATTTCAGGTACAGGGAGTCAGTGGCTAGGGAGATCAGACCCCCCTTATGGAATTTGCAGTTATCTAAATAAGACTATCTACTGAAGAGTATAAAAATGACTCTGGACATCCTCCCCTTTAGAAAACATGGACCCCACCATCATTGTTTTTATTTTTTAAATTTGCTTTTCAGGAAATCTTGGGCTGAATTTGTTTTATTGAAGTGGGACCCCCCCCCCCCATTCCGAAAATAAAATTCTGGATCTGCGCCTATATACATATTGATATCCGCAACGGGAGATAACTTGACAATGTGAAATTTGTCGACTGTGGCATGCGATGATCTTTGACCCTTTCTGGACTTCACCCTAACCATTTGCATTTATTATATTTATGCAATCTATACTAAATCTTGTACTTACCGAATGTCAGAGGTCCTGTCAACGAATTCATGAAATATAATGATTATCCATGCAATCCAATTAAAACACAAATGATTTTAACTGTCTACACTGTACTGTCAGTATACATGAATTGTGCTAAATAATCTCATTCGGCAAACCTTTGCTGATTACGTCGCCTACATTAGATGAAGTATAAATCGGCCGAGGTGTGCCGAGTGGTGATATCTAAAAGTATGATATGGGTGACAAACCCAATGTGAATGTAGAAATTTCCAATAAGATGTTCACACGTAAAACTGTTTAGTACAAACACAAATTTCAAAGTATCACAATAAACGATGTTTTAACATAACTTTGCCATCTAGGTCTATTTTAAAAATTATGTGAGAGAGAGAATGTGTGTGCGTGTTTGTGATGGTGGAGGGGGGGATGGGCATTGACAAATTAATTGGGTTGTATTTTCAATGGTTTTTTTTCCTGACCAAATACTAAATTCTGTTTGCACATTTTAATAAATTCATCAAAAACGCTTTGTACTAAAATAATATTTTATGTCGTTTAAAGTTCCAAATTATGGGCAAAATATTTATCAGAGTCTAAGTAAGTAATTTACTTCATTAATTAAATTTTGTTATTTCAGACTGGTTATGAATTAAGTATATGTGAGGCTCATAGATCATATGGTCACCTGAAAATTTTATGCTCAATTTGACGAGTACAGTGATAATTATAAAATTATTTTGACTTTTTTCTTGGAAAGTCCTATATGAAGGAGTCTGTATTTAGAGGCAAACACCTTAGTGCGGGTATTACTGTCTCATGACAGCATCTAGTTATATATGGATGCGTTTTCTTAACTTGGTGAGAATCACCTAATTAAACTGGATAATTTCTTATATATATTTAGATTTTTTTTCAAAATAATATCCTTTAAATTTTTATGGTGATCAAGAATTTCCTTTGTCACGACACTCAGATGTCTGGCTTTTTTTTTTTAATTTCACAACAATTCTCTTATATGTATTTGATTTTAAGACAACATTGTCTTGACTCATCTGTACACTTAAAATATGTACATGTAGTTATGTAAGTAGAGATCGTGTAACATATTACTAGTATTTAACTGGCACAAGCGATTATTTAGGAAAAATTGAAAATTTTGTGTATGAACACGTACCTTTGGAAATTGATGGATAGACAATAAAAAATAGAGTTGATTTCTTTACTGTATTGTGTATACACAATGTCTTCTTTTTTCTAATATATGTTTGCAACCCTGATTTTCTTTCATCTTTGCTCCGAATGTTTTAAAAAGTGCAATACATATTTAAAAATTCTTGAATATGGTGATGGTTTTGCACTATCTATGATACTAGTATTTATCAGAATCATCGACTTTCTGTTGTCAACAATTTATGCAATGTCCTTGCAGTATGTTTTCCATTAGGTACTATACGTGTAACTAAGGAGCGCACTGACGCCGTTGTTTAATTAAACATTAACACTGATGCCGTTGTTTAATTAAACATAAAGTTTTCCAAATTGTTTCTTTAACTTAGCAACATTTTTTTTGCAAATATTCATTAGAACTCATTTGAAATGACTTTGGCTGTAGTTTATTACAGCAACAAAAATTGATAATTTATCCCCAAGTCAGGCATTTTTATTAATATTCAAATTGCTGTGTAGGAAATACCGAAATGGAATTCATTTATTTCATTACTC
>NW_026937535.1:0-79144 GCF_032062105.1 Saccostrea cuccullata
TGACTTTTTAAAAAAGTAGAATCATTGGATAACAGGAGGACTAAAATGAGGACTCGAGGTACAATTTAAAACTAAATGAATTTTACTTTTTTAAAACTAAATAGCAGGACCATGTTATTTATAATGTGCATAAAGTGACCCTAGAATGTTTTAGTTCAAGCTTGGTTATGTCTGGACCAAAATGATTCAAATTACACTTTCATTTGAATGAAGGAAATACTCAAATAAGCTCAATATGGCTTGGATGAGCGTTTGGAGCATGGGCATTTTACTTGTGAATTATCAAACCAAAAATATTTTTTGTTAGAACATAAAATTTATATCGTTTCTATTACATTTGGTATAATTTACAAAATATATGATACAAAATAGTATTAAATGTTAACTGTATTTTCAAAATCTTCAGAAAGAAGAGACTTATTTACAGAAAAAAAAATAATGGCTTTCACAAAACAATGGAGATATAGGAATTTCCAATTGTGGATTTAATAGGTAGATGACACTTCAAAGCAAAAACAAAATAAAAAGGGTTAATTTGGAAGCATATATATTCCGACCATCAACAATTCAAAAGAACTTAATTGATCAGGGCACATAGAACTTAAACTAATGTGCAATAATTATTAATAAATAGCTGTTCATCACGAAAACGTTTAAAATTACACTTCAAAATCGTTCTGGCATAATAAAAACAATCATAACTTAAAAAATAAGCATCATGTAGACAATGTGGCTGAAAAAAAGAAATATCCCACTTTGACCTCTTTTGTGAATCCCATGTTAATATCCATTGATATATTCTATGCATGGGAGGACTGTACAAGATTCACTTGTTCTAAGTGCGCAAAAATAGATCATTATTAAAACTAGAAGACAAAGAAGGGGATCAAAGATGGCCTACATGAAATTAGATTAGACATGAAAAGATTGAGACGATGTCCAAAAACAATCAGAGAACGTAACAGTGTAACTTCGATTTAAAAATCTACATAAGCTTTTAAATGAGATTTTAAAAAAAAAAAGACGGATAGGTATCGCGTCGTGAACAAGAGACACTTAAGCCACAACGATCGCCTGTACCAGATCATTTATTTTTCTAAAAAAGCTAAACGTGTATTCCTTTTTAGCTCACCTCAAGGAGGTGGGGGGGGCTTATGTGATACCTTCGGCGTCGGCTTCGGTATCGGCGTCCCAGGTTAAGGTTAAATTTTGGGGGGAAGTTTTCTTTTTAAGTACTTATATGCCCTATATTGATTAAACATACATGGAAGTTGCCTCTAATGTGTTTCATAGTATCAGTCAGATGTTGCAATTTATGCAAAGGAATAACCAGGTTAATGTTTTTGGGACATGCAGGTTAAAATTTTTGGTGCAGTTTTTGGTAGTTTCATTTCAGAGTAACTATGAGACCTATGTTGACAAAACTTGCATGGATGATACATCTAAGGATACATACTACATGTACCAGGTTTACTTTGGCTGCTGAATCTGACTACATTTTCAGGATGAGTGAACAGGTATTTTTTGGTGCAGGTTTCATTTCCAAGTTACTATGAGCCCTATAATGTCCAAACTTGCTTGGGTGATACATCTAATGATGCATACTACCAGGCTTGCTTTGGATGCTGAATCTGACCCACATTTTCTGGATGAGTGTAAAGTTCATTTTTTTATGCAGGTTTCATTTTCAAGTAACTATAAGCCCTATGTTGAGCAAACTTGCATGGACGATACATCTTGGATGCACACAAATGGGCTTGCATTGGATCATTCCCTAGAGACCAGGTAAACGTTATGGGTGCAGGTCCGTAACCAAGAAACTATAAGGCCTATATTAACCAAATTTGCACAAATGATCCATCAAGGGATGAAAACTCTCAAACTTACTTCAGATGCTGGATTTGAATTACATTTTCTTGATAAGCAACTGGTTTCAAGTTTTTGGATAGGTCTATTCCAAAGTAACTGCAAGCCCTATCAGATCATAACTGCATAAATTTTGCATTTTTGAATGTACACTTTTAGAATGTTGGTTACTAGTAATTGTGTGACTTTGTCTTACATAAAGACAACATTCGTTGAAGTAAGCTCTGTAATCTCTAATAAACTATGTTTCATATTTTGATTGTATTTTGTAGCCCACTTTGTGGAAAAAATGTGAAAAAGATTAATTGTCTACACTTACAGTGGATGTTTCTACATTCATATATAACCCTAGTGGTCCGCCATCATCCGAGGGGTCGACTATATACTAGTAACTTAGAATTTACACTTCCGTAGAACGCATGATCCATGGGCTATGACATTCGCAATTTTGAAAGAGGCACCTTTCCTCATTTTAACTTTGTACTTGATCTGCTTAATACACTGGAGAAGAGAAAAAATGTTTTTTTTAAAAGCACTTTTACTATATGATCTATACAGCCCCGCCCTAGCACCAGAACCCCTTATCCGGATCAATGAATTTCACAATTTTGGCACCGTAGCTGTATCGACCATAGAACTTACGAAATGATGACTTTAAACAAGACTGCTGATATTCTTCTTTCAGCAGCTATAAAACTGTATAAAATCACAAGGCAAATTCAGCTACGAAGTGTCTGAATATACCACATAAAACCGTACAATGATGAAAAGCCTTTTAAGTTGGAAAAGCCTAGATTAAGGTTGGAAAAGCCAATATCTACGCAATATTTTAGCCAAGATTTAAGTTGAAATTATCAACATTTAATTTGAAACATCCAAATTTACAGTTGTAATATTACCAACTTTATAGTTGGAAAAGTCAAGATTAAAGTTGGAAAAGCCAAGATTGAAGTTGGAATTTTCAACTTTAAAGTCTGAAATCATGCAGGTGACTTTAAAAATGCATAGGCGTCGGAACCGGAGGGATGTGGCTTTTTTGCAAAAATAGACATAAGATAGGCATTGAACATCGGGGCGTAGGATTAGTCCCCCCCTCCCCCCGCCACTTTCAAAAGTAAGGTGCAGTTTAAGTCAAAAAAGGGTAAAAATTTGGTATCAAAGGAAGTGTGATCCTAACAACTCACAACCACCTCTCGCCCCCACGAAATAGCATTTTCGTGTTTGATTAATACATGTATTTTTATCCCCCCATCACCTTTAATGGAAGATTCGTTGGGAAATAGTTTTTATCCTGTAAAATCTTCTCTGTCCGACTGTTTGTCTGTCCTCAATAAACTTTAGCCTTGTCCATACAGTGACTTTTGAGATAATGAGGTTATGGCTTTCATATTTCACTGCAGGTGTATTTCTTGTGACAAGATCTTTCTTAATGCACCACCGAATTTGACCTCTTGACCTAGACCGTGGAATTTGAACCACTTTTATAAAAAAAAAATTAAAAACTTTAACATACAAAATTATGACGGGCAGGGGTATTCCACAATGGTGAATTTCGTGACCAACCACGGTCAGCAGTTTTCGGTGTTGGTGCATTGTTGGTGGTATTGATTATACAGTGAAGTTCTTTGAAAATCTGGGATCAAAGTTTCACATGGGAATATATGGAACAATTAATAATTTTTTTTTAAAAGACCATAAAGTTCAGAGGAATTCAAAGGGGTAGAGTGGCCACATGAACGAGAAACGAATCATTACCCTTCAGGCTAGGATAGGACCACAGACTTTCTTTTGACAACATTTACAAATGTATCCAAACCTTCTGTATAATAACCTTGGCACCAGGATAAGTGATTTTAATATGCAACAATGAAAGAGTTAAAGGGGGTGTTGGGCCTCAATTGATATCAGGTTTAAATAGGGACTTATGGATTATAGGATTTTATCAAATATTTTTAGAAATGAGCAAGTTTACATTTCTATTTAAGGAAAAATATTCCAAATACTTTTGACTTTTTAAAAAAGGTAGAAGCATTGGGTAACAGGAGGACTAAAATGAGGACCCCGAGGTATATTTTAAAACTAAATGAATTTTACTTTTTAAAAAACTAAACAGCGGGACCATGTAATTTATAATGACCCTAGAATGTTTTAGTTCAAGCTAGGTTATATCACGACCAAAATGATTCAAATTACACTTTTCATGTGAATGAAGGAACTACTCAAATAAGCTCAATATGAGCGTTTGGAGCATGAGCCTATTACTTGTGAATTATCAAACCAACAATAATATTTGTTAGAACATAAAATTTATATCGTTTCTATTACATTTGCTATAATTTTCAAAATAAATGCCACAAAATAGAATTAAATGTTAACTGTATTTTCAGAATCTATAGAAACGAAGAAACTTATTTACAGAAAAATATAATGGTTTTCACAAAACAATAGAGATATAGGATTTTCCAACTGCGGAATTAATAGGTAGATGACACTTCAAAGCATAAAACAGAATAAAAAGGGTTAATTTGGAAGCATATATATTCCAACCATCAACAATTCAAACGCACTTGATCAGGGCATATAGAACGTAAACTGATGTGCAATAATTAAATAATAAATAGCTGTTCATCACGAAAACGTTTAAAATTACACTTCATAATCGTTCTGGCTTAATAAAAACAATCATAACGTAAAAAATAAGCATCATATAGACGATGTGGCTGAAAAAAGAAATATCCAATTTTGACCTTTTTTGTGAATCCCATGTAAATACCCATTGATATACTAAGTATTCTATGCATGGGAGGACTCTACTAGATTCATTTGTGCTAATTGCGCTAAAAAGAGATCATTATTAAAACTAGAAAACAAAGGAGGAGATCAAAGATGGTCTACATGTAATAAGATAAGGCTGAGACAATGTCCAAAACAATCACAGAATATAAGACTGTGACTTCGATTTAAAAATCTACAGAAGCTTAAAAATGAGATTTTGAAGAAAAAAAAAGACTGATGGATATCGTGTCGTGAACAAGAGACACTTAAGCCACAACGATCACCTGTACCAGATCATTTATTTTTATAAAAGAAAGCAAAACGTGTATATACGCGTATTCCTTTTTAGCTCACCTCAACGAGGTGGGGGGGTTATGTGATACCTTCGGCGTCGGCGTCCCAGGTTAAGGTTAAGTTTTCTGGGGCAGTTTTCTTTTTAAGTACTTATATGCCGTATATTGATTAAACATACATGGAAGATGCTTCTAGTGTTTTTCATATTATCAGTCAAGTTTCAGATATTGCAATTTATGCAAAGGAATGACCAGGTTAATGTTTTTGGAGCAGGTTAACATTTTGGTGCAGTTTCTGGTGTAGGTTTCATTTCACAGTAACTATGAGCCCTATATTGACAAAACTTGCATGGATGATACATCTATAGATATATATTAAGGATGCATACAATGTACAATCAGGGTTGCTTTGGCTGCTGAATCTGACGAACATTTTCAGGATGAGTGAACAGGTTAAAGTTTTTGGTGCAGATTTCATTTTCAAGTAACTATGAGACCTATGTTGAGCAAACTTGCATGGATGATACATCTAAAAATGCATACTACCAGGCTTGCTTCGGATGCTGAATCTGACCTACATTTTCTGGATGAGTGTAAAGTTTAGTTTCTTATGCAGGTTTCATTTTCAAGTAACTATGAGCCCTATGTTCAGCAAACTTGCATAGATGATACATCTATGGATGCACACTAATGGACTTGCTTCGAATGCTGAATTCGACATACATTCCCCAGATAATGGACCAGGTAAAAGTTATGGGTGCAGGTCTATCACCAAGAAACTATAAGGCCTATATTAACCAAACTTGCACAAATGATGCATCAAGGGATGAAAACTCTCAAACTTGCTTCAGATGCTGGATTTGAATTACATTTTCTTGATGGGCAACTAGTTTGAAGTTTTTGGACAAGTCTATTTCCGAGTAACTGCAAGCCCTATCAGATCAAAATTGCATATATTTTGCATTTTGGGATGTAAACTTTTAGAATGTTGGTTACTAGTAATTGTGTGACTTTGTCTTACAAAAAGACAACATTCGTGGAAGTGAGCTCTGTAATCTCTTATTACCTATGTTTCATATTTTGATTGTATTTTGTAGCCCACTCTGAGGAAAAAATGTGACAAAGATGAATTGTCTACACTTACAGTGGATGTTTCTACATTCATATATAACCCTAGTGGTCCGCCATTATCCGAGGGGTCGACTATATAACTTAGAATTTACACTTCCTTAGTTATCTGTGAGGTACGATCAGTCGTGTCCACATAAATTTCAAATTTTTTCGCCCAATGGTTCTGGAAAAGAATTTTAAAAAGATTTTCTTGATTTTTTTCTATATATTTACATCTAAAACATTTGACCCCTAATTGTAGCCCCATCCTAACGATTTGAACACTTAAGACATTTCATTTCAGAAGCCACAGGATGCTTCCATGTGTAAATTTCCTCTTTCCTTGCCTGTTGGTTGTTTTTAAATTTTTTGAATGAGCAAAACCTATTTTTGCCTTTTCTTAATTATGTTCATTAGAAAAAGGTGGGTGTCACTGATATACCCAACAAACTAGACAGTAATTCCTTAAATATAGCAAAAGTCTTAATTTCCTTTGGAAAAAAAAAGATTTAGATAATATTGGTATAAACCAAACACGATAACTTCAAGTTGGACAAGTGACAATTAAGACTGGAGATCTAAAGAACATTCATCCGCGGGTCATCTGTATAGTTTTTAGACAATGCATCTGCTGAATGACTTGACAGATCATCCTAAATACGGAGCCTTTGGCTGCGTAGTTTTAACTTAATATCAATTGCAATTTCAATGGAGCAATATTTGAAAATTGTAGGTTTTGTCTTGTTTAAAAAAAATAGTACATTGTTTATGTAATTGTGAAATTTTTGTCTTTTTCTTTGGCTGTTTTCTTTTTCTAACTTTGTATAATTCATTTTGTTCTGTGAAATTATCTTATATTATTACTAGCAAATAAAGAATGAATAAATAATTGACTGTAACTCAATCTTTGCTTATTACCCACATGACGCAGTGGTTACAGAGTGTTTGCTTTGGTGTCCTATTGCGTATCTTCGCTAGCCAAGGGTTTCTGATACGCTTCTCTCCTCATAAACCCTTGGCATACGGTGAAGTCAAAAGACGGGATTGTTTTCCGTCACGTGATCTCGAATCTATCAGATACGCACAGATTACGTCATCGCCAGAAATAAAGACACGTGTTAAAAAAAATTAAATCAAAGTTTTTTCAAGAATAATTAAGAAGCAATAATTGAGTTATGTTTATTCATTATTTATATAACAAATCTGAAGCTTCAATATAGATTCGTAATCACATATTTAGAAGATATTGGATGACACCACGGCTATTCATAGAATTGAATGTTATCTTACGGATCGTTGTTTACTTGCGTTTTTCATTTCCGAGATTAAAGAGTGAAGATGTATCCCGAACGCAAATATCGTCATTTACAAAAAACAATTGCTGATTGGTCGACCTGGGTGTACTGAAATCCAATCAGAACTCTGGAAAAAAGTTCCCATTTCTATGAACACCGTAGGCCAAGGGTTTATGAGGAGAGAAGCGTATCAGAAACCCTTGGCTAGCGAAGATGCCTATTGCGGGACATGGCGACAGACCAGATTGAACCAAGGTTCTGTGTCTTAGTAGTTGTTGACACGAAAAATATCCCTCATTATTTAAAACTTACAAATCATGCAAGATTTTTATTGTATAATACAACACTTAGCTATGGAGCCCAACTCGAACACAAGAACCCATGATCCATGGGCCATGAAATTCGCAATGTTGAAAGAGGCACCTTTGCTCATTTTAACTTTGTACTTGATTTGCTTAATTCACTGGAGAAGAGAAAAAAAGATCTTTTTAAAAAAATGCACTTTTACTATATGATCTATACAGCCCCGCCCTAGCACCAGAACCGGATCTATGAATTCCACAATTTTGTTACCGTAGCTGTATCGACCATAGAACTTACGAATTGATGACTTTAAACGAGACTGCTGATATTCTTGTTTCAGCAACTATAAAACTGTATAAAATTGCAATGCAAATTCAGCTACGAAGTGTCTGAATATACCACATAAAATCGTACAATGATGAAAAGCCAGCCTTTAGGTTGGAAAAGCCAAGATTAAAGTTAAAAAAAATTAAAATTGAAATTACCAACTATGAAGTTGGAATGGAATATCCTAAATTAAATTTGGAATAACCAACTTTAAAGTTGGAAAAGCCAGGATTAAAGTCGGAAAGGCTAATTTCATATTTCACAAGTGTATTTCTTGTGAACCTTTCTTAGGGCACCACCAAATTTGACCTCTTGATCTTGATCGGGGAATTTGAACCACTTTTTATAAAAAAAAAATTACTCATAACTTGCGAACAGTTGGTTCATGGGCTTTCATACTTAATATTAGTATTCATTGTATGAAGATCTTTCATTGGTTAATTGGTATAAATATGTTTCACCTTTCAACCTTGACCTTAGCGTTTGACCCACTTTAAAAAAAAAATCTAACCTAAACCATAATTTTTTTAAGTTAGAACTATGGCTTCCATATTTTCCAGGTATATACCTTGTGACAAGACCTTTCCTTGTATACTAACAATTTTGAACTTTTGATCTTGACATCGGGGTTTGACTTGTATTTGAGTTCAGCCCTCGCTATAAGCTGCCATACGGGGGCATATTAGTGTTTCACAAACACATTTTATTTATTTAAGGACAGATAATACAAATAAAAACGGATGGCTGGATTGGTATATATTTTTGAAACTATTTTGACTCTAATATGTCTAATAAATATTTAAATGCTGAAATATTACGAAATTGTAAATATTTTATGACATTCTGCCATTTGAAACTATTTCCTTAATAATCTATACAATTTTTGTCACTTTTAATCACATTCATTAATATGAAACTGAGATTGAAAACTTAAAATCTATATGCAATTAAACTTATTCATTATACTTTTGTTAAATTGATTTCAGTCGTTAAAATTAAATTTTTTGAATAACATTTTGTTTGTATCATCTTTCTTTAATTGCAGAGTCGGTATGCTATTTACCTACCTACCATTAGGTCTTGTAGGCCGGTAAATACAAATGTGCGAGGCTAAAGAAACCAAAAGCAGTTTTTAAGGTCTCTCGGGTGACCTATTGCTTTCTGTTTTCGTGTTTTCGTCCGTCGTGCGTTAACATTTGAATATTTTCAGCTTCTTTGAAACCGCTAAAACAATTTCAGCCTATTTAAGCATATGGCATCTATGGGTAAAGGGAAACAAAATTTGTGAATGGCATTGTCCCTGACTCCAGGGGCCTGAATGATGGGGCTTAAACCATCAAAATTGTGAAATTCATGGCTGCAGGCTCAGGAGTTCTAGTGCTAGGGCGGAGCTACGACTACGAGGGTTGATCCAAATGTTCGTGGAATTTCTTTATATTTTATTTATTTTTAAGTGATATTGGTTGAAAATTACAAAAGAGAATATAGACACTTGTTGAATAGTTTCAATAAAAAACATTTTAAATATTTACGATTGTTACTCTATGACAGTTGCTATAGAAACGGTTGTTTGGAAATGCCGGGGAGACATTAATGCGTTTTTAATTATTTTAAATCAATTCTTAATTCGTGAAATGAGAATAAAACCGCCCTATGTGGTATATAAAACGAAAATTATGTCATTATTACGATTGCTAGATCTTTTATTAACCTTTGAGTGAGATTTTACTCATTTTACTGGATATTAAGTTTATTGGTTGATGATTTATTGTTCATCTTTAAGTTGTTAGACGACCGCAAATTTCGGTCAAGTCATAAGTTTTGTGAAAATCCCGGGATCACTCTATCTTAAACGCGTATATTATACAATTATTGCTGTTTTATGAGGTCAATACAATGATTTAGCCATCTGAGGAGTACAATATTCACCGAGCCCGAAGGGCGAGGTGAATATTGTACTTCGAAGATGGCTAAATCATTGTATTGACCGAAAAAACAGCAATAATTGTTTTATTATATGATTCACTGATAAAATGATACAGCTCATTACTTGTTTGCATTTAATTAAGTCCTAGCCAAATACAAGAGAGAAGCAGAATTAGAATGTAAATAAACCTTACTAGTCGTATCAATTTGAAGGGTTTTTTTTTATCAATTTTAGTTGCTATGAAAAAAAATATAATGTCAGTCTATTTTATAGGATAAATTTTGAAAGGAAAGAGTTATCAGGGAAAACTGACTGCCAAAAAGTAAAAATTGTTGTTCAGTAAAAGTGTTGGAGGGGGTTTCCTGCATCCCCTCTTACCACACTCACCCGAAAATATATTATTTGATTATGTACTGTTCATATGAAAAAAAAGTCATAGTCGTTTAAATAGCTTTCCAAAACAATTTGTATCAATTTGGAATTTCCGATCTATTTTTAGATCAATGTAGAGGAAATAAATCCTTGTATTCACCTGGAACGTCACGTGCAGGTCAATACAACGTAGTATTTTTCTAACATAGTTGGATCTCAGCCAATCAGAGAGATGGAAATTATTCAATCATATAATAATATTGATTATTGACATAGGCTGGGGGAAAATGCATTCAGTTACTGGTTTTCCAGTGGCATAAGAAATTTAAGAAAAATAAAACTTCCATGGACGTGGAATAAAGGCGTGGCCGCTTTTTGAAGGCTCTGTTTTAAGTGCTTATCCCCCTAGACAAATTAAAAGCGTTACTGTAATGGACGTTGTCGGCTGACGTACTGTTCTTGACATTGCTACTGAACTTGGAACATCATTTGGAAAGATGGGAAGTATTTTGAATTATGAGTGAAAAATGAAGATAAGTTGGTGCTAGAGGATTCCTAGACTTTTCTTGAGAATAAAAAAATGGAGAAAAAGGCAGCATTTTGTACAAATACGTATTTGAATTGGACATTAGGGTAAGATGCTTCGATAACGTGACGTGACATATCTAACTTGACGTAACGTCGAAGTCTCCCCCGGGTTTCACAACTATCCATTTTCAGAAAGCTTTTGTGAACTTACTGGTAATTGGAAAGTGGTAAAATTTTCAATATTGTTGCATTATGCCTCTATATTTCAATTATGCCTGACTGTTGTTTTCTTTCGTCAAATAACGATGAAATTTTAAAAAGAAATTCCACGAGCTTCTAGATCACCCCTCGTATATAGATTTATAGTGAAAGTGTATTATTTCATGAAAAACGTCTTTTCTGCTCCTGGGTTTTAAGCAAACTAACTACATAAATAATTATGATCGGCAAGGGTACCTTTCTTAAAATTGTGAATTTCATGGCCCCCCAAGGTCAGCAGTTCTGGTGTTGGGGCAGGGCTCTATTGATTATACATGAAGTGAAGTTCTTTGGAAATCTTCTCAGCTTCTGGGTATTAAGCTGATGAACTACCTACATAGTCCTTCCTCCAGAATTTTGAATTTCAAGGCCCCTGGATCAGAGGTGCCAGGGAGGGGGGGGTATATATACTGAAAATGAATAAATGCTTTGAAATCTGCTCATTGGTATCAATCAAACATATATTATGAAAAAGGGTGCCTTTTCCAAAATTGTGAAATGTGTGGCCTCAGGCTCAGGGGTTATAGGGATTAAGGATGTGCGTTGACCTTGAACTAAGGTCATTTGGTCAAGTTTAAGGTCACTTAAAAAATGTTCAATTCATTACTTGTAATGGAAAACATTGAAAGCTCATAAACAAGCAAGTAGTTCATAGTTCTTTTAACTTTACCCTAGGTCATTCTTACAACTTCTGGGTCATTTGCAAAGAAATGTTACTTTTATTGAGTCCATATCTTTTCAATGGAGACCAATCTAAAATGCATATATTGCATAAAGATTGCCTAAGTCAAGTTGTGTATTGACCTTGACCCCATGTCATTTGAAGAAGTTTAAAATTACTTTAAAAATAAAAAAAAAATTCATCAAGTTAATAATTTTCCAATATAAAGTATAGATTTGATATTTCACATCAAGATTCTTTGTATCATAGGGTGTTTCATGATTGTGAATAAAGGTTTTTTTTTGGCAAGTTCAAGTTTACTTTATGTATTAAAATACATTTTATATCACATTTGACCTGGTCATATCTTGTACAGATCTTAAACACTGAAACCTTATGAAAGCTTTCTTACAAGCAGAGGTTCTGTAAAGACCTTGAAACTATGGTCAAGTACGAGGTCGTCTAAGTGATGCCCATTCATTACTATTTCTGAATCAATGGAATTAGTGCTTCACAAACCAATCTTTCTTTCAAGATAACACTTTTTATGAAATAACTTTAAATCATACTGCATTTATTAATTGCATAAAATCAAAATTAACAATAACATCACAAAGTCAGAAAAATTAATTAGACATAGATTTATTTTGGTACATGCACATGATTTAGGTTCTTTCAAACTAACATCACAGGTATAAAATACAATGTTCTGAAATGAATTTCCATTCTTACAAATTCAATGAACTTTAGATATTTCATTTGATTTCCAAGTTTTCTGGCAATTTTTATCAAATATCACAGAGCAATAGTTTCTCTGCTTAAGTAAACATTTCCTACAGAAGAGGTGACCACAGGGGGCCCTATACAAGGAATCACTAGTCTGACTAGACCCTTCACAGCTACTACATTGGTTTTCTATCAACTTCTGAGACTGGTCAATCACATTAGAGGGTCCAGCATTGTCCTGAGACCTGTTCACTGTCTTTGTAAAGGATGGTAGCTGGCTAAGAATGTCTTTGAAAGCAGAGTTTATGCTCTCTTTTAGCTCCTCCTCATGAGATTTTGTCTTTGCTAACTCTTTGCCAATAATTGAGGCCTTTTCATCTTTTGTCAGGTCTATCACACAGTTTGCTGTATTACATGTACTGACAAGAGATTGTGTGTTAATTGTATTATTTTCAGTGTTCCTAGATCTTTTGCCTTTGATGTCAGAACATAGCTGTGTATTCTTCCTCTTTCTGGAGTCCTCTTTCTGAAGCTTATTTCTATCAGACACATTTTGCTCACAATAAGTATTATTTGCTCTCATTTCAGAGCTTTCTACCAGTGTGCTTGTTTTAGGTTCATTTTCTGCATAAACAGAAGAATTGTCTGTTTTTCTACCAAGTGTTCTAGGTATATGCTGAAGTTTGTCACCATTTTCCAGCATGAATTTGTCAATGCGAAGTTTCAGATGTACATTTGGCAATGGTTTGTTTTTGTTGTCATAGGGAACCCCTGTAAATGGGTCACTGGGTAATCTACCCCATGATGCCTCTACAGAGTTGTGTTTCTCCAAAGTTGATTGGTCAATATTTTTTCCACATGGTAATACGATAGGCACTGACATAATTTCACAGGATATGGCATCAATAAAATCTTCTGGAACCTCCACCCCACCCTCTAAATGTAAAGTGCTTCTTGTCAGTTGAACACTAGTTTGTTTTGAATAACATTTTTCCGTCTGGTTTCCATCTGAATGCAATTCCTCACAAGAAGTCTGACTAGAAACATTACTCTCTTTAAATGATGGCACTAAATTAGACACAGTTCTACTTAGGAATAAGCTATTTAATTTTTCTCTAATTGACCTTGGAACTGACCTGGAAGGTTGACCCCAGACTTCAATACTTTTTATAGCAACAGATCTTCCAGCTGCAGTTCTTGTAACCCTTATATTCAGATCACTCACAAAACTTAATGCTCTAGCATTCCTTCCCCTGAGTTCTACATGGTGTTTATAAGTTGATTTGGGAAAAGATTCAACTTCATCTGAAGACAAAGGCTGAAATTGTCGGTTTTCAAAGCACACAGTGTCAGGGTCTGTAAGCTGCACTCTTCCAATAGGTGAAAACACTGCACTTACAATAAATTCATAAGCATTTTTGTCCTTGAGTGAAACTTCAGAAACATGTTCCCACAGAGGGCCTGTCCTTACTTGATTACTTCTGCTATAAAGTTCTAATCCAGATGACTTTTGGGCACTCACACATGGATTTATAATAATCTTCTGGATCTCAATGTTACAAGGAAATGAGAGAGTGATGGTTACTGGGGGTTTGATGAAATACTCTCCCAGGAATCCCTTCTGTTTGTTATGTAAGTCTTCTGAGATCAGATTCTTTATGTCGTATCCATCTACAGATATTTTATCACAGCTTATTTTTGGATAAAGGTGACTGTCACAAAAATTGAGAAGCATGGCCAGAGAAACTTCCAACCAGTGAGCAGCTCATTCACTTCAGAGATCTGCTGAAAGAAAAAAGCTTTGTAATAAAAAGCAAACATACAATCATTTCAATGACATGGAAATGACACCCATTAATAATTCCAACTGCAAAACTATGAAACTCAAAGAACACAACAATTGGGAACATTCACAAATAAAGGACGCTTTTAAATCTATTTTCTTCAAACAAATGTTTGCATTTAGTAGAATCTTATTCAGTACAGTACTTTTCTTACTAACTCAAAGAGGAGTGGGACTAAAATGGTAGTGAAACTCGGGCCGTGAATTTTGAAACCAAAAACCATGTTTTTGATAATAACGAAATAAATACTTATTCTTTCTTCATGAAATTTACGGACATATTTTATAACCTCAAGATTTGCCTTCACTGTGAGTTTTTACTCAAAATGTTGTGTTTTTCAATGATTATCGCCGATTGTCCTTTTCCAGGTGACTAAAATGGGTAGCAAGCCCGATTTACTCATTTTGGCGATTTAAAATTAATTTTGACAGCATATTTACAATTACTTCGTTGGTTCTTTGAAATTCAACTTAAACTTCTTAAAACATATAACTGTTGTCGTAATATATCCGGATTATTAAAAATATTTGCATTTTTTGAATACCTGTGACTGGCCAAAACCAGACACGTTCACCCAGGATGAACCTTTAATTTCCAAAATACTTATTAGAGGATGTTAGTTATCATTTACATGACATTGCCCAGCACTAAGAATATACAATACTAACTTAAACATAAACATTTTCGTCACCTGAAAATGGACTACGGGCGATAATTATTGAAAAACACAACATTTTGAGTTAAACCTCTAAGTGAAGGCAAACAGTATGATTGTAAACTATGTCTGTAAATTTCATGAAGACAGAACGAGTATTTTTTCTGTAATTGTCAAAAACACAGTTTCAGTTTCGAAATTCCCGGCCTGGCCTGGGATTCGCTACCCATTTTAGTAGCACTCCTCAAAGAGCTTGAAACAGGTCCAGGAAAATCACTATATTTATCTATATAACTTAATTTCATAAAGCAGAAACTTATTATAAAATAGCTAAATAAAGCTACATTATATAGGTAAATAAAGCTATATAGGTAAATTAAGCTATATAGCTAAATATAGCGATTTTCCTGGACCTGTGAGAGATCAGTCATATATGTATGACACAGGTAGATCTAGACAGACATCTCGGCCCAATGACACCTCGGCCGGTGACGGTTGACACCTCGGCCCTGACAGATCGGCTAAAAATTATTGACAGGTCGGCCCATATAAAAGACACCTCGGCTCAAGCAAACTTTTGCTGTAGAAAAAAATAATTTACATTATTAAACATGTTAAATACATGTAGTAAATTATTCTTTCTCACGATTAATTCTTTTCTATCTAAAAATCGAATCGGGAAGGAGGGTAAGTCATTTCTTGCATGCATCTCTTTCCTGTGGAAATGCACAATGTAAATTGCTGGGAGCTCGATAATTAAATTTATATGAATTAAAATTTTCTTAATGTACAAAATGGTTTTAACTAATAATTAACTTTCATGAATGTTTTTATAAGATATGTTGTAGATGATTAATATTCAATGGAGCCTGCTCGTAATTTAACCCCTCATCATCACCAGTATGACACGAAGTTCGGCGGAACTTGACCCGTGACACTCCATAGAATGTGCCGCGGCCATTTGTTTCTTTAGCAATTAACTCATTTAGCACCTTAATTACATGTATGTTTGCTCATTCCTCGATTAAATCAAAAGGGTCGGGGATGTTTCTATAATTAAGAAAAAAATAATCGTTTTTTGTTTATTTTTTTTTGATAAATATCTTATTTTCAAAGTCGCAAAGTCTGAAATCGAAAATATGATATACAGTGTATTTTTCAATAAAATTCTGTTTGGGCCGAGGTGTCTTATAGGTTGGCCGACATTTCTTCAATCTTGGGCCGACCTGTTTTCACAGTCTTGGCCGATGTGTCATTGGGCCGAGATGTCAATGGGCCGAGTTGTCGTTGGGCCAAAGTGTCTGACATTCATCACACAACAAAAACGCCAATTCTGTCAGAAATTCTCTCCACAGCAGAACAGTTTGCTTACCCCCAAAAGGGCCTAAAAACCCCTGTTATTTAACACCAACTAAGGATATAAATAACGAATCTCTGCTCCAAAATATCAACAAAGTCATTTACAAAAATTTTTCTTCTTGTCATAATGTCAAATTATAACCGGAAATCCAAAGCGCTGAGTAAAATAAAAATGATTTTCGGTTTTAACAAATTGTCCAAAAAAAAAGAGAAGATAAACCTTATAATTTAGAATAAAATACTGTTATATTCGAAAACATTTTTTAACTCATTTGAGAAATTATGGATAAAGATACTTTTTAGTACGTCTCAATCCACGAATATTCACGATGATTCATTTTCGGCTATTAGCCCAACCTTCCGGAATAAAAGTTGACAGCTGGTCAAACATGATGCAAGGATAGTGTCAGAAAAAAGATCAACAACATGACAAGCTTACAGAAATTACCTTTAATATTTGGGAGATGTGTTTTTCGTGCAAGAAACTCAAGGGAGGTTGAAAGATTTTGCATTAAGTGCAACATGTGCAAGACTAATTTTCATTCTCAGAGATCTGGGATATCAAACAGAGACACATTGTCTGCTAGAAATCTGACATACAAACATGTATCAACTTCATTGCTATCAGCTTGTGCCATTTATTATTTATTCAGAAAATATGACGATAGTGAAGGTGTGACTAATTACTTGGAAAACCTCAAAACTGCTTTTAAGAATGCCTATGTAGTGAGTGCAGCTGGTCCTAGTGGTGGGATGAGGTCCCAGTTTAATTTTATTGCAGACATCGTGGAGAAAGCCCAGCCTGCTGTTGTCTTCATTGAAGTTGTCAAAGGAAGGGGATTTAGGTACGTGTAAATGTAATATGTTTCACTGAATTCATAAAAAGGGGATGAACTAAAATTTTTCACCGTTTCCTATATCTGAACACGAATCATAAAAATATAGATTTATTATTGATAGTTTGATCCTCATATTTCTCTTGTCTCTCCTCTACTTTTTTTATTTTATAGTCAGATTTGTTTTTCTTTGCATACTTTAGCAAGGTTACTGTGCAAGACTTTGAATTAAGAAGTTTTCTTTTCCATTTGAAGGCGGATGAGTTCAAGTGGTTCCGGTTTTATTGTTCGATCTGACGGTTTAATCCTGACCAACGCTCACGTCGTGGCAGGTGCCTCCCATGTCCACGTTTACCTTAATGACAACAAGAAAGTTCAGGGGGTCGTGCAGGCCGTCGATCAAGTCTGTGACCTTGCTACAGTCAAAGTTCAAGCAGTATGTAGGACAAGGTCAAATATATTCTATGATTCATATTTCCAAAAACTAAGAGGAAGATTAATATCATGACTATGGGATGAAAACAAATTTCTGTGTTAAAATTTTAATGATGTACGGGAAAGTATAAATCCTTGAGTATATGCAGTAGGATTTAGAATATTTATCTCAAAGGTAATGTATTTTAATATGGCTTACAAATGTATCATGTACCTGTAATTTGCATTCTTGTTTGATTTTATAGCATGGATTTTATTTTCCAGAGAGACCTGCCGACTCTCCCCCTGGGTAAGAGTGGAGAGGTGAGGCCTGGGGAGTGGGTGGTGGCCCTGGGAAGTCCATTTAACCTTCAGAAGACAGTCACCGCGGGAGTCGTCAGTAATCCGGGGAGGGAGACCATGGGGAATCTGACCAGTAGTCCCCCCATGATACAGCACGATGCAGTTATCAATGTAAGTCAAAGTCCCTCTCCACCATGATACAGCATGATGCTGTCGCATCCATTGATAAAACATTCATGCAAGTTTGGTCTGATTCATTGTTTCAAGCCACAGGTTTTTTTTCTATTTTCAATGTAAGTCAAATTCCCCCATGATACAACATGATACCATCATTAATGTAATTAAATAAGTCGAAAATGGGCACCAAAATATACCTTACTCCTATCAAAAAGTTGGGGAGTTGACCATGTAAAACTGTGATCTTCTTCATCAACTAGTAAGAGTGAACATCCTTCATCCATTTTATAAATCTGTAATGTGAATCAATGTATATATCAATGCCGCTTTTATATTTTAACCCTGTATTTCTTTCATGAAAGTCAATTGAAGTAAACAGATCATCTTATGCAGTTAATGCATGGCTTCACACTCATTGTTTGTCTCATTTCCTGACATTCTAATAATGCCTTAGATTTTATTTCTAGGTTGGTAATTCTGGTGGCCCACTTATAAACTTGGTAGGTATTGGATTTTGCTATATAATCTTTATTTATACAAACCATATAACGTAGTATCTCAGACTGAAGACACTGTGTAAACTGACCTTCTGTTTTTTAGGATGGTGAAGCTGTTGGAATCAACACTATGACCTTGACCTCTGGTATCTCATTTGCTTTACCTGCAGATTTAGCTGTGGATTTCCTAAACAGAGCTAAGAAAAGTAAGAACATAATTTCCAGGGTCAAAGTTGTTTGTTATATTCTATACCACCCATGAATATAGCCAGGTTATATAGTGTTTGTTATTCTTGTCTTTTGTCCTCCTATCTTTTCATTATTTCCCTCTTCCTGTCCTTTGATATATAGGTCCACAACACTTTGTGGTTAGCTTAGTTTCAAACAATATGTTCAAGATATTTCAACTCAAATTCATACATTGCTACATATTAATTATTCATGAAAACTATTCAAATTTTAACTTTGATCTCCTGTGACCTTGACCTCACTATTAATACTTTTTTTTCTTTTGTTTCAGAGTAACTTAAAGTTTTTATCAAAACTCACACATTGAATTTTGTTTACAGTTTAGGGAATGATCTAGATCAATATTTACAATGATCTACATTTGTTTACAGTTGAGGGAAGGTTTCCATCATCTCCCCCTAAGAGAACGTATGTAGGACTCAGTGTCATATCCTTGACCCCTGACCTCCAAATGAACCTTAGAAAGAGAGTGCCAAATTTTCCTACCAGTGTGGAGCAGGGCATTCTGATAGTGTCTGTCATATCAGGCTCACCAGCCCAGAGGTATAAATAGGATCCTCGTGTATTGCCTTTATTTAACTAAAAGTTAACTTTTGCTAAAACAATACATGTACCTGTTATTACAAATGGTTCAGCTAGAACCAGTTTGAACTGAGTTATAGATGTGCCTAGTTCATCTAGCCAATTCATTTATAGATTTGCATTATAATGATTAATATGAATTCAATGGCATCAATTGTTTTCAGTATGCTAAACATAACTCTAGGTATCCAATAACTGTATATAACAGCTGATTTTAGTGAAGATTCCTGTGTAGATGTAAATGCATGAAATCATCAAAGTCCTTCAGAGAAATATTTACATTAACCAGTGATGATATACATTTACAGTGCTGGACTACTTCCAACAGATGTCATAACACACATAAACAGAAAGCCAGTGACCTCGACCTCAGACTATTTCAAGGCCATTGAGACAGGTCAGGAGCTGACATTACAGATAGCTCGGGGCAACGCTTTATTTACCATCACTGTTACCCCAGAGGAAGTGGATTAATATGTGATAACATCTATATCTGTTTATATTTTTAAAAGAGTTTGCTTGCATGATTTTTTTTAAACATGATGGCATTAAATTATCAATATCAAAATGTGTTGCTTTTGCATGAATTAAATATATGTTCTTCTCAAATAGCATCATGATCAGTAAAGCTGATAAAATCTATTCTGATATCAGCAGGAGACAGAAGAGAGAAATGGTTAATGCATATACTTTGTGTAAAACCTGATGTCAGTTCCTGTTTTAGTGTTTATCAGGCATCTGTCTATACCACATCAACATTACAGCAGCCAGGGTACTGCAGAAGTACTTTTTCCATGTGGTATTAATTTACGCTACGTACGGGGTCACAAATTTTCCATGGAAATTTGTCCACGCATTCTTAATATAAATGTAAGGCATATAGTGACAGTCTAGGAAATTTGCGTGATTTTTTATAAGTGGATTAAACTGAAATGGAGATTCTGCAGAATTATGACCCCGTGGAAAAAACTACTTGTACTTAACACTGATGCACATCCTTTTTGTCATATTAATAATTCTACACTGACGTACAAATTTGCACAAACAGTTTTAATAATGCAGAGGTTACATATCACAAATAGGAATAACATACTACATATGACTGATAGATTACCATCAATATTAATTCACACTTTATATCACCCAAAAAGAAATGAAAGAAGATGGAATGGACATGTTAATGATATTCAATACAACCAATGATTTACTATTAAAACCAACCTTTTAACTGTTAATTTCACAAAAAAAATAAAATACAATTTTCAAAATGCATGAATTTTATATCAAAATTTGATGAACACCTCATACATTTGTTAATACACATGTATCTACATTTAGTATCACACATGATACCTACAGTGTAACTGATCAACAATGCCTATAAATTTAACTTATAAGCCTGTCAATAATGAAAATCCTAAAAAGAATGATTCAAATAAATAGCAGTTTAGGCTGAATTAAATGTATGAAATTTTTCATAGAAAAATAAATACAACTGCCCAATTTTTAGAGCCTTTGTGTACAGGATCACATGTTTTTTTGTTAATTCATGTTTAAATCTATGATGTAGCTCTTCTGCAATATCTTCCAATTTGAGGTAATTTAAGTCTGAAACATTGAGTCCTGACTAGACCCAAGGAAGCAGAATGATCACTGATAGTTAGGGATGTAATTCCCCGAGCTCGTGGCAGATACACTGCTATCACTGCTTGGTACATAACTCGGTCGAAATCCTGACATCTTCTGAAGATCCTTGGCTGCTTTGTGCATCTTTGCCACAAAATCTATTCCTGTCGAGATAATAAAATAATCTCTGAATTACAACCATTGATTCTACAGAACTGTTGGGACACCGCTTTTTTTTATGTGTACATATTCAAAATTTAGCGCAATCACTAGGTATGGAGTTCTTGGTGTCATCATGAATCGTATATATATATAAATGATTTAGCGGTATTCATGAATTAGCGCATCATTGTCGCGCCAAAGCCGCAAAAAAATTTAGCCCGCTTTTATAAGTACACATACAGTATGTCATTTTTACTATTCAATACACTTCTAATCTTAACATGTAGCTGTGCTGCTTTTCTGACTGCCTGCTTTGACTTGCACTTAGCATGTATGCCATAAATCAGAGCCGATTCACTACAGAAAGAACCTTAGACACTTACCTATACTGGTGGCAAAGCTGAAGGCAAGACTAGAATACATCAACTGAGGATCATCATGGTATGTCATCACATACTCAAGGCCGTTCTGTAAAGAGAGCAATATGACATTATTTTTTAAAAAATAATCTCTACAGCAACTTGTCCATATGAAAAAACACAATTCTTAAATGTAATAATCCCCATGAATGTGACACTTCCCATATTTTATTAAAGGAGAGAGAACTGTGTCTTTGTGAAATTAACTAGGAACTGCAATTTACTGTAATTCTGCCATTAGCAAAATGTTGCACACTTTCACTTTTGGATTATTCTATCAAGGAGCATAATTGTCTTTGAATTTTCAATAATGTAGACTTAAATCATGAAATCCTAAATAAACTGTGGCCTTTATATAAATATACCTCCTCGAATGTGGTGTTAGGTTTGATGACCATGTAGGAGCTGTAGGGATCAACTCGGACAAAGTCGTTCTTCTTCGGACACTCGGGGTGGTCCACTGCTCGGGCCACAAACGCCATCACATTCCTCTCCTTGTCAATCTGTAGAAACAAAGATGTTATGGGTTACACTGAACATGGTATCATCCTATATGTCATATCTAAAATCATATACCTAAGATCCTTAATCTATGGATTTAGAAGCTAAACTTACTTTAAATCTCCTAATGTAAAGAAATTCCCTGCTATACCATGTTGCCTGCAGAAAAATAAGAAACTGATCAATGAGAGTTCATTCTGGGTTAAAAACAGATGAACAGACAATTTTTACTCTCAGCCTTAATATAAACACTTTTAGCAGGTTTGTCCCCAAGACCAAGAGGCTAGTGATTTTCCCTGCCTATAATGATGTAATCCAATTTTGGTATTCCTTCTAAAATACTTCCTTTGGCAGAGGAACATAGGATCCCCCTCTACTTTTCAAATGCCCCACCCCTCTATTTCAATTCTTATGGACAACCCTGCTTAAAATAATTCAATCAATGACTGTAGCCAGCTGTAGATCTCACCGGATAGTCAGTAATCCACTGGACCACCTCCGACTTTGACACAGGGTCTTGATCAATGACCTCCAGTTTTACAACATAATGATCCCACTTCTTCCTGTAGTCTAGGTCAATCTGTCAAATGAAACAAGATCAAGTCAATAAATTGCAATGAATGTATTTTGAAAATAGCTCACTTTCAATTCAGAGACCTTTAATTTAATGGAAGAAGAATCTACATTGTAGACATTTTCTGAAAGCAACAGATTTCATACGAATACATGAATGGCATTCAATTTATTACAGAAAGAGAGAGAGGGGGGAAGGGGAACAGAGAGAGAGAGAAAATGTTAATCCATTATTAAATACACACTGACCTGTACTTGATAAAATGCTGAGGGAGATACATCATCATACCTTCCATAAACTGTGAATGAAATACACACATAAACTTGGAAAAAGTAAAAAAAAAATTCATAGTAAAGTATCAAACATTGAATTTCAGTATGGTTTAATTCAATAAGAAATTATTCTATGTGGAATGAATCATGTATAGAATTATTGACTTTAATTATTTTTTTTATTATTTTAAAGTCTTTAATTATATCAAACAGATGCATAAATTTATGATGACAGTTTTATGATCACATTTTGTGGTGCTAAAATTATCGTTTTCATTTGAAATCAGTATAAATTTCGTGCAATCATGGTATGGCTGATGGAAGTTACAATGTTCCTCAAAATGTTGCTGTGCAGTTTGTTTTAAACTTTTCAACAAGAAAGGGTTTTTCAGTTGTCAGAGAGTAAATTGAAAGGTTTCCAACCAGCCATGGCGGTGACGTTGACGCGTAACAGCGTCACATCAAGACAGGGCTTTTCATCATGTCACCTCGGTTGTTGTCAAGGTATTATCACTGAAACCGATATTTATACAGCAAACGATCATTCCAATATTTTCACCCTAAAATTGTGCTCTAATTTGGTGTGGCAACTTTTACGTCAATTTTACTCTCACGCGAGCACGTACACGTCGTGTGCGTAATGTTTTTAGCATTTTCAGTGATGGTTCATTTACTGAAATAAGAAAATTGTGGCACTCAGTCTTTGAATAATACAGCTTCTATCAACCATTAAGACTATTGTCGGAAGAGTTGAATAATAATCAAATGAGAAAGATAAATGTGGGAACTCAATGCACAGGAAAATCAAGGCTGTTACCAATGTGCAAGGGAGATTATGAGAATTTGGTATCGACATATCAATTTCAATAACTCAGGAATTATCAGTCAAAGTCACACAAGATTTTGGTAACTTGTAGATTAAAGATGAATTAAAATGTTTGATAACAATACTGGAAATCATCGAAATAATATTTTTAATTTAGTTTAAAAGGCTCTTTGTATATTTAACAGCTAAAATGACACATTGCAATATGATTATATTGTTAGATTAATATACACAGAACATGTAGAATGTCCAGGATAAATTTTGTAAGCAATTAAATTATTAACTGATTGATATAGGTTGGTGAAGTAAAGAAATCAATATGATGTTACTGTCCAACTATATTAGAGTAACTGTTTTATATGGTTTAATTTTTATATTTTCTTTTAATTATCTGGCAATGCCGCAAATTAGCTTTTCCAGTCTATATAAATCTGCCTTAGGTCTACAAAGAATTTGTAGGCTAATTATCATAAAACATTTAAGGATCTAAAATAATTAATAATGTGCAGAACACATGAACTTATACAATGCACATGCACACAAGGTAGAAAAGCAATGTACATCAAGCTTTCTGTCATATGCATTAGCATCAATAACCTTGAAATGTCTTGATCTGTGATGTTTTCTTCCTTCCATGAGAACAGGGATGCTGCAAACAGAGCAGAGAGTTGTGGCCCCTTCCTGCTCCAGAAAGCATTCCTTAGACTCTGTAGAAACCTGATTAGAGACTTGTGGCCATGCGTGTTCTCGTATTCGATCGTCCGCCGAATTTTCTGAGCAATCACTCCTTTGTATTGAGTTTTCACTTTCTCAGAAAAAGTTTTAAAATTTTCAGTGATGTAGTCGATGTATGCACGGTAAAGTGGATGCGCTTTCAGCCTCACTGACACACGATTTAAAAGCTCCGATCTCTCCCTCTCAGAATTGTGGTTCACCCTGACGATCCTTTGGGAAAACCTACGGAACGCTAGATAAAGTCCCTCTGGCGCCATGGTTTATAGAATTTGAGGTGTTTCTGCTCTCCTGTTTTGTAATGAACTTGAAGGTTATCAAACAATCAAGTGGACCATGTGTGCCGGAAGTACTACGCGTGGAGTATAATGACCCGAAAACCCTAGGTACCTGTGCATCGTTACAGCCCTATGTCAGAACAAGGTTAGCTTTTTTAAAAAAAGCTGAGAGTCAGCCATTGGAATACAGAAAGTTTCTTTCTTGTTTTGTAATGGTTTATGATTTGGTCTATCCATCATGTTGTGTTCCTTAAATGTAATAAATGCCATTGTAAGTGTAACAGTTAAGGAGAAAATGCATGGCTGGACCGGGAATCGAACCCGGGACCCCTGTATCACTAGTCAGGTGCTCTACCGATTGAGCTATCCAGGCCGATATCCACGGCCCTAACCATTACATTCCTCCCTCCTTAAAGGTCTTTGGCCCTCCAAAGACCCCAACCCAGGCTCATCCCTGGCAGGTCTTTCACCTGTCAATTCCAGGGCATGGCACGGCACCAAATCTAACAGGAAAGGAGAAAATGTATGGCTGGACCGGGAATCGAACCCGGGACCCCTGTATCTCCAGTCAGGTGCTCTACCCACTGAGCTATCCAGGCCGATATCCACGGCCCTAACCATTACATAAGAAAAGTTAAATTCTATAACAATAATATAGATTATGATGAAATATAAATTCAAAATATGTTTATACATGCAGTACGTATACCATAATAGCAAAACAGTTCTCTCAGCTATCTCATTTCCACTGTGGTCAATTTTTCACATGTGGGCGCGGTTCATGTGCACAAGCGGCACTTACACGTCTATTATCATGTAAATTATTAGAATTTAATGTCTTACAATGGTCTTCTGATTTTTTTACAACTTCCATCATTAGAGTGGAAAGAAATTGATCTTTTTTTTTCTTTTTTTTTTTTTTACTATTTTGGGACCTTTGTGGCAAGTGGATTGTTGTGTGAATTCCGATCCGTACATGTCTTATGCAAGGTATTGAATATACATTGTACATCGAGGGAGTCTTGAATCAGGCATCCAGAGGAATACACAATTTTTAAAAATCTTCGGCTTGCAATGGCGATTTCGGGAATAAATGTACTTATCTTCTATTAGAAGCAATGAAATATTTTCATAGTATCATTTAAAAACTGACAAATATCCCATATAGAAGCTGAACAGTCTATGTCATTAATTTCCGTCGAGAACGACGAAGAACAATGCAGGCTATAAATAGATCGAGGTCGTGAGTGTGCGTGAAGAAGCACTCCCTCTGGTTGGAGAAAATTGTGCAAATCTTTTTCCCAGAATTCCGATTAACGCAAGCGCACTTGCAGTTTCATCCTAACGTAACTAGTCAGCCCGGGGGCTGACTAAATACTTAAGGAATGAATTTAATAGCTACCCATTTTATACGGTATAAACTGAGTTGGGACAGTTTACGCTTTAATTATAAACCGCGAAGCGGTTTATAATGTATATGTTTATTCACCAATCAAGGGCCCTCGGGGGGCATGAACAAATTATTGCATTATGAATAAAAAAAGCGTAAACTTTTCCAACCCAGTTTATACCGTATAAAATGGATAGCTATTAATTTCATTGCTTATAATTTTCAGTAATTTGATGTAAGAAAAAAAGACGATTGTTCTAACAAAATGACTTCAGTTAGTACAAAATTTGAATGTAACGTCAGGCGGATTGATACGTTTTTGACGCAAGTCATTGTGACGTAGGCAACCCATTTTATACAATATAAAGTAAATTTTTTATCCAATCAAATACAGCGTTACAACCAGAATTAAATTATATGAAAATGTAGCCTTGTTTTTTTCCCATTGGTTATACTGTTTCTATAAAATTAGTTATAATGAAGTCATTGTCTGAAGACATTTTTTTAATTTGATATCAGAAAAATAATAGGGCTGTTTATAGATATCAGAAAATCATCTTTGATTTTTAAAAATCAACTACTGATACCCAATAAGCTCTCTGTGATATCAAAACTTTAAGAGTATTTTTTAAACAAAAAATACATACTATGAAATTGTCACAGTTTATATATTACATGTATATATAAAATGTATAAAATTAAACCTACCCAAAACGTACCGCGAGTCCCTCCACCGAAATGGCAATTTATTTGATTTTTTTTAATACTGAAAAATTAAACAAAATTTTAGAATAAGTTTCAGACATGTTTCAGTTGAAGCTTGTTTTGTCGTACGAAACTGAAATATCCATGAGTTTCGCGACCTTCTTTATTATTAATATTAATTGGCGCGAAGTCTTTACTTTCAACTGTCAACTTCGAGGACAAGAAATCTATTTCAGTCATGCAACCATAAAATTCCTTCTGGTTCCATTTTTATTTCGATCTTTTTTGGGCTTTGTACACTAGCTCAATTCCTAGTACCCCTTCTAGCTTTTGATGCACAGCTCCTTTTTCAAACACGGCTGTTATTAGATTTTAATTGAATGATATTTTTTATTCACTATTAAAGTATTCTAATTATATAACTAAGATCTTTTATATTAAATTTTCAATATATATTAAAAAAATTTCATAGAAAAAGTCCAGAGGCACTCGACGTTACTAAATTTTTTAGGTAGGGGTGAATTTTTTTAATTTTAAGGATATTAGTATGACGTCAGCTGCCTGTGATGTAGTCTATAATTACAAAATGACCAGATACCAGGTATGATAAAATTTATAAGCATGGTAACTGCATGCAGACTGCTAATTCATTGTACAGCATTCTGAACTCAAAATTTATTGCCTGACGTCACGGCGTCAGGCTGTATAAGGATTGATATTTCCAAGATCCGAAAGTGTGCGATCATATCTAGAGAGCTAGATTTTGTGCAAGCTGATTAACAATGGAAATCTTTACCTGCATTTTAAAAGAAACATTTTTCAAAAAAAAAAAAGACATGATATTACTGATGCAAAATACTGCAGTGTTTACTTCCTATACTCTTTTTTGCATGGAACAGATTATTCCATGTAATTGGCCGTTTCAACATTTCCGTGTATCCTTTTTTCTGTCTTTCTATACTACTGGATCAGTCCATTAATATTCTACCAAAGGGGTGAATTGCTCTATTCGCGCCAAACGTCACTATAGTAAGCTATATCCGCCCCTTATCCTTGGATTGTTCTATTGTATGAATGGGTGTGCTAACTTCCATGAAAACTCTTTCTTATGCTTTAGAAATTCTATCTACAAGTTTTACATCTATGTTTAAAACAATATCGTATGTACACATCAGTTTTTTTGACATGCAACACTAAAGAAATGATTTCTTCTAATTTGTTTCTCGATCCCGCGGTTGGTTTATTGCATAAATGGACTGGTCCAATAAAAATAAACAACGCAGTTCAAATCATCGTCTCCATGCAGATGCCTGATCTATCATGTGGCTCTGTTAAGATGCACACAATAAATAAGAAAGCAGTGGAAATTCTTGGATTTTTCTTTCCACAAGGCCTAAATATTGAATTCTCAATATAGTGTCACACCCCCCCCCCCCCTTTTAAGAAAAAAATAATGAACATATGTTACTACTGTTTACTTCAGAGGAGAAAATACACTCCAGAAAAATGTGTAATTAATTATATCCATCTTTTAAAATGTATACAATGCATGATTTGACAACAGATTTTATAATAGGTGTTACAATGTAGCTTGAAATCAACTTAGATCCAAGGGCAGGTCACTCCACTTGAACCCCCCCCCCCCCCGAATAACACTCTTTAGTATGCAGTGTAGAGATGATTCTTCTACAAGTTAAACCAGAAGTCTCTGTCGAGACTGAAGCTCTACTGGATTTTACGTAGCAAAGAAAGAGAAAAGTAGAATTGAAAATTGGGAATTGAAACTTTACAACAGCAATAAAGTCTAAGAAAAATGATCCTTGATTAAGTCTCTTTATGTTCTTAGCATAGTCTACTTGCATGCCACATTGTATTATAATCAGACTAAAACTGTATTTGGGATAATATTTTGATAGTATATTACAGAAATTTCTATCTTTAGTAACCAAAGGCAATATATTGTTCATCATGTTCATCAAAATCAAAAAATGATATATAGAATAGAATTATGTTTCTTAGTGTAGTCTACTTCTGTGGAAAATTATATTGAAATCAGAACAAAACTGTACGAGGCATAGTATTTTGAAAGTATTTCACAGAAAGTTCTATGTTGAGTAACCATGGCAACATCGTTCATAAAAATCGAAAACTAATAAACAGAATTGTGCATCCCAGTGTAGTCTGCTTGTGTGTCAAGTTATATTGAAATCAGACCAAAACTGTAGGAGGAGTAGCATTTTGAAACAATTTCACAGAAATTTCTATTTTCAGTAACCACGGCAACACCTTTCATAAAAATCGAAAACCGATAAAGAGAATAATGTATCTTAGTGTAGTCTACTTGAGTGCCAAGTTATATTGAAATCAGACCAAAACTGTAGGAGGAGTAGCATTTTGAAACAATTTCACAGAAATTTCTATTTTCAGTAACCACGGCAACACCGTTCTTAAAATCAAAAACCGATAAAGAGAATAATGTATCTAAGTGTAGTCTACTTGTGTGCCAAGTTATATTGAAATCAGACCAAAACTGTAGGAGGAGTAGCATTTTGAAACAATTTCACAGAAATTTCTATTTTTAGCAACCATGGCAACACCGTTCATTGAAATCACAAACCGGTACACAGAATAATGTATCTTAGTGTAGTCTACGTGTGTGCCAAGTTATATTGAAATCAGACCAAAACTGTAGGAGGAGTAGCATTTTGAAAAATTGTTTAAAGAGACAGACGGACGGACAGCTGGACGGACGCATTACTATCGCATAAGCTCTTCTGGTCTCTGACTAGTAGAGCTAATAAAATCAAGATTTGAATTACACAAGTTTCTCAAAATATAAAGTTGGGACATGTTTTAAACCTACAAAGGTATTTATGCTCAAAAGGTTTATCACTCTTCATGCAGATAAATTGATTGATTTAGTCAGGCAAGCTTTTTAAAAAGCTGTTACTTGTACATATTTCTAAGTTTACATACAATTCCTAGTTACTGTCATCTCATCATATTGCCAAAAGAACAACTTTCATTCCATACATTTCCGAAAAAATGTTTCAGCAGGGTTCTATTTTCCAACATAGAAACAAATTTACACCCAACAACCCCTTTCTCTTATTAAAAGAATATTTTCTTTAAAAGTAAGTTAGAAGTTAATTCTCTGTAAGAAGGAGCTTTTCTGGCAAAATCTGATCTATTTTCAAGAATAATATATAGTTGCTGACATGGGCCGGTTCTCGGGCAACAGTTGATCTGTCGGACCGGTGTGCAATAACAGTTGCACGCGGCCTACGGCCTTGACAGATGAACTGTTGCCCTCAACCCCAAACAGTCAACTACTGTATAAATACTGGTATACTACATGTAATATGCCCAAATAGCATGCATGTTTATTAGTATTACATAAATTATTTTGTATATTGAGAAGCTGCAAACTCTAGCCTTTATTATGTTGCATGTAATAAAAATCATTTTTAAAAATTTAAAACGTGCGATTTCCTATTTTCATTATTCAGACTCATGTACCACAGGCACTTGTTTCGATACCAAATTTTTAACCCATCTTTTAGATTATTATACGACAGGTTAAAATTTCATTATTGAAACAAGTGCCTGTGACATATACCGGTACCTACAAAAATACATGATTCACAAAATACACCAAGCGCCTACGAATGAACACTTCATTGACATGCCGTGCAAAAAGTGCGATTAAATTCATCCTAAAATTAAAAAAGAACAACATTTAAATAAAAATATAAAGTTTTTAAAATCTGAACTACATGTATGTACATTTGACAAATCCTTTGTCTCAAATAGATTGAAGATGTGGTGTGTGACTCCCTCTGTAACTTTATATACGTAGTTACTGAGGTTCCACAAGCACGTTGGTGATCTGTCTGCTGAGTCCTGGCGGGGAGTTCCTAAAATTCTTACTGACAGAGAAGGAAGTGAACCGTCCATTCTCCCTGTCTCTCCGTACACAAAGGCTTCGGAAGCAAATTGAAACAACGGCAGGGGGGGGGGGGGTAATTGGAAGGATAAACCAACCAATACAAAGTTTTGAGGGACCGTCTCAAAATACAGGTACATTTACTATAGGATTATATAGGAAAATGCCAATTTTTAGCACTTTAAAGCAAATTATACAAATACTACAATAGACATTTTGTTCAAACTAAAATATATGATGAGTAATACAATATTATACAATATATATAAGAAACACAAAATTCTACCGTCTTGTTACTAGAGGGGGCATCTCAAAATGCAAAAAATTAGCGAGTTTTACTGTTTTTATAGAGTATTACAAAATATGACGTACATAATGGATTCAAATGAAAACATAATAAAAATATTGTATATATTCTCTAATTTCTATGTTTTAAATTTGAAGAGCGTATGTTTATTACTTTTTCTTTAATTATATTTTTATTACCCCTTTCTTTAAGAGCTACAGATTATCATAACGTTATCATAACGTCAAAAACACACTCCAACGACGTCAACCTACCTATCAATTGCAAAATCGGTTAAAAAATCAGTTATATCGAATTGTAATTACGTTTTTAGACCTATAATTTCTTAATTTTGATTAATTTTAATAATTAAGCGAAAAAGGTTGCATTAGAACAGTAAATACGCTTCATTTTACTATGATGCGCGAAATATTGCGCAATGGAAACTATAGTCGGCCCCCTTAAAGTTTAAAAACCTGTAGTAATCTAATGCTACGTCATTCAGGTAAGCAGCACAGAAACAAACATGGCTGCCAGTGATGCCAAAAAAATATTCACTGGGATCTCCTCTGGTGCACATTAAAACATGTGAATCCCATGAATCGCCTATTGATATTATATGTGAGGACTGTGATGAATTTATTTGCAGCAATTGTGCCAAAACAGACCATAGAGATCATGACTGGGAAACTATACCCACGGCAGCCAATCAAAGGCGAAGGGGTTTGCAGGAATTTCTGAAGAAGATCAAGGAAGAGGATCTGCCTGTGATTGATGAGAAGATGGAGAAGATTTCCCAGCAGATCACACAAAATAAAGAACTGTGTGACTCGGAGATTAAAAGACTACAGAAGTATTTTGATGAGATAATAGCTGAGATGACAAACTTCAAAAAACTTCAGGAAAAAAAAGTAAGGGATGATTTGGTAAAGAAGACTAACTAACTCAACCTGATTAAGTCTGAGTTAGAGAAGAAGAGGGGGATCGTTGATACTATGGAATTCATGGAGGAGAACAACAGCACCATGTCAGATTACAGCTTGATTGACAACCACAGAGAACTGAGGAAAATGCTGTCAGAATTGGAGGTTCATATGACAAGCTGTGAACATTCAGTTAGGATCGCTAGAAGTGAAATCAATAATATATAATTTAAGTCTTTGTTCGGAAAGATATTGGATTTAAGTGATATTGATTTGGCTCAGATAAACTCATTTCAATATGGAGATAAAGAAATATTTTCCTTGGAGGCAATAAGTGAAGACCAATGTTACATAGGAGAATTAAGATCACAATGCATAGAAAAGGTTAATCTACACGGCACAAAAGTACATAAAATTAGTATCACTGCTAATAACATGTGTGTGACTGATAATGGTGATGTTTATTTCACTAACTTCAGTAACAATTCCATCAGTTGTCTGTCAGCATCAGGATCTGTCTCTACAGTCATCAGTACAGGTCCACTGGTACCAGTAGGAATCTCTCAGTCAGTGGAGGTTGGACTACTGGTCACCTTGAGAGACAATAAATCAGTAATAAATCAGTTCCTGACAAATTAGACTCACATAGCAGACATCTGGTGAGACACATCACAGTAACAGGTGATGTCATCCATGAGTATGAGTACCAGGAGGACGGTCAGACCAGACTGTTTACATTGCCATATAGAGTCACACAGAACAGTAACCGAGATATCTGTGTTGCAATAACTTGCAAACCTTAGAAATCGTACTACAGGTGATCTAGTGATTATGTCTCCCTCTGGTCGTTTGAAGTCTACCTACCGTGAACCTGACAGAGGACTTCAATCCAACTGATGTAGTGTGTGACTCCCTCTGTAACATCCTTGTTACTGACCCACCTAACAAACAGATCCATTTGCTGAGTCCTGATGGGGAGTTCTTAAAGTTCTTACTGACAGAGAGAGAAGTGAACCTTCCAGTCTCATTGTCTCTGTACAAGTCGATCTACACTGTGGGTGGGATGCAATGATGGACTTATCAAAGCGTTTTAGTACAGACTGTAAATAGAATATGCATGGATGGATTGTATGTTCAATGAGCATACAAAGAGCATTAAATATAACTTATAATTATACTCCATTTTTCGTATGCAAAGCGTCTTTTACTAAAATCCTGAAGTGATGTCATCATCGAAAAGTTATCCAGCCAGGTTCAAATAAATATAAATCATATCTAAAATTTGCCAGAAGGTTTAACTGAGTCAAGCACATTAAAAAATGTTTTAATATGGTCGATGTTAACGCCTTTAGAAAATAATCAATTTTTCTTAAAGAGTGTTAACTTGGTTTTAACAATTTCATTTAAAGTTGGCATAATGATATACCCTAGTCTCAGGAGCCAACTTTTTGACTGACTTCATACAATTATTAGGCCTACGATTTTATACTTAGTTTGATTACGATATATGTGTGTTTCATCTACCTAATCGATTAATATACATATAGACCTCAAAGCTGATGTGACAGGACAGCAGGAGATGCTCACCCCCTTTTGGTACCTTAATCCACCTTTGGAATTTCCTTTGGGTGTGGGGACCCGTGTTAATGCTGCTCTGTTCACAGAATTGTATTGATTTTAGTTTTTAACGTTTTATGAGATCGATCCCTGTTCAAACTCTTCATAATCATCTTTTTTTTCATGATCAAAGTAGATATAGTTTAGTTGTTTGGTTTTTTTTTTTTTTTTTTTTTTTTTTTTTTTCAAAAAAAGCCTGTCTTGAATGCGTTAAGTAAGCAATGGCTTGTTTAAATACACATTTTCTCAATGGTCTATGAATCTCTGCTTATTTTAAGACTTACTTTGAGACCTTGTGAATGGCACTGCGTGAATGTAAATACGTACTCAATGTCTGATTACATTTACCACCTTTAATATAATTGTCAATGCATCTGCACACTTACATAAGTATACTTGTACATTTTATCGACATATTTTCATAAAAACAAAATGTATAAATAACACTAATCTATCATACGATTCACGCATACTAAATTAGATTCAGATGGTTCAAATTCTAAAGAATTAATTTCTTTTTTCCGTTGAAGTACCCTTTTTTAATTCAGATCTTTTAAAAGCAGAAATATGACAAGCATCAGGATTTATTTTTTATCAATAAAAATATCTAGGTCAATTTTTTATGTGAAAAATAAAAATTCTAGAAATCAGAAATTCATGAAAGCAATAACCAAAGTAAATAAATGAAATAATGAAAAAAATAAATTAGATTTTTTTCAATATTAGAACTTGAAATGGTTTCTGATACCAAAAATTAGGGCCGTGAATCTCTTACTCATGCATTTATTTTTTTCTGCTAAATAACCTTGGGGGAGTGAAGTTGGATTTTGAAGAATAAATCATTTCTTTTCTCTGTATGATCAATAAAGCCAATCCTTACAGAAACCCTGTCTATGGTACGCCAAATTCACAAAAATGAGCTAAACCTAGTTTTACAATTGATAAACTAGGTTTATCAATTGTAAACTATAGTTTACAAACCGTAAACTATAGTTAACGATTCGTTAAGTATAATTTCCATCTGTAAAACTATATTTAATGGTGTATAGTTTACGAATGCTAATCTAAATCTATCTGTCTGTAATAAAATGTTAACTATAGATTTTATTGATAAACATAGATTCTCGTCGGCAAAACTATAATTTAAGATTGTTAACTATAGTTAAGAGTTGTAAACCATAGTTTACAAATCGAAAAACTGTTTTTATCAAATAATCTCTGTTTTGCGATCGCAAATGATAGTTTTCGGTGTTAAGTATAGTTTACGGTTGTAAAACACAAATTATCGCATTGACTATGGTTTGCACATGTAAAATATAGATTAACGTTGTTAACTATAGTTTACAACCGATAGACCTAGTTTATCGACTGTGAAACTATCATTAGTTCATTTTTGTGAATTTGGAGTGCCATACCTGTCTCTCAGGCAATGAATTTCACAATTTTGAAAGAGGTGCCCTTGCTCATCATAACTGTGTACTTTCATTTTCATCCATGAGATAAAAAGATTTTCAAAGAAATACCGGAAAAACAATTCACTTCCAAATTTAACGCGTCCTGACCTTACACCTGAAGCAATTTTATTTTGGATAATTTTTTTTATCCCATCCCTTTTTTCTCTTGTGAAAATCATTTTTTTTCTTCAAAAGTATGTTGGTATGTTGTTAGCCCAGAACAGGCAATTTCTAGCAAACTTGACCCATTATAATTCATGAATTATTAGTGGGGTAAATGATACTATGTTTATCCTGTGTGTATGTTTATACTTGTATGTACATGCATTTCATTTGTAAATTTTCGTTTCATAAAATGCCTATGAGACAGTGCACTCGTGTAGTGTTTTAGCAAATCAGTCATGGGCATGCAGTGCAATAAAATTAATGAGATTAAATTCCTCTTCAAAATCAAACAAAGCACTAAAAATTAAACCTAGCGTAAATTTGTAAAATTCAAATAGTTTACATTTTGACAAATTTCAATCAATCCTTGTGAAGGTGGTTATTTAGTGTTTTGCAGGTTTTGTGAATTCATTGCAAAGTCCTCTTTGTACAATTCTTAATGATATTTATATCCATCACAAAATGATCTTGAAAATCATCCTCAAAATAAAATCTCTTATCAGTTTCTTAAGGTGATCGTCACTTCACCTAAGGTGGATAACTCTTGCAAAACTTATCAACAGTTATTGAAATATAAATGAAAATCGTAATAATTCTATACATCCATGTACATATCAGGAAACAAGGAACCATAAATGACACTTTGAATTCTTTGCAACAATAAAAAGAAATCGCTAAAAATCCTAAATCCGGGACCGTCGGGAGTCGGGAAAACTAGATTTTACCGCTTGCCCTTAAATTCGCCACTGGTGTTTGAACTTCTCTCGGTCTTGCATTTGACAATTTCTCAGAGACGAATTCGATCGCCAATAGTACTGTACTGTAGTAATTCCAGAACAATTGTTCAACACTCACGCCTAAAATATTATCAGCATCTATTCTCTCTTCTACAAACCTATCGATCTCCTGCGGACCCATCATCATCATTAGTTCCTCGAGGATGCTTTTCAATGTGATTGCGTTTACACAATTTTGCGCCAAGTTATTTTCCCCCTTAAACTTGTTTACTAGTTAACGGTATCCAGATACAAGTTATACCTATTTAAAATTTGTCTTCATATAATGTTGAAGTATCATCATATAATGACAAAGTACCAGCATATAATGACAAAATAGTAGCATATAATGACAAAGTAATGGCATATAATGACAAAGTAGTAGCATATAATGTCAGAGTACCATCATATAATGACAAAGTACCATCATATAATAACAAAATACCATTATATAATGACAAAATACCGTCATATAATGACAAAGTACCAGCATATAAAGACAAAGTACCATCATATAATAACAAAATACCGTCATATAATGACAAAATAACGTCATATAATGACAGAGTACCATCATATAATGACAAAATACCATCATATAATAACAAAATACCATTATATAATGACAAAATACCATCATATTATGACAAAGTACCAGCATATAATGACAAAGTACCATGATCATATATGACAAAATATTTAGTACATGTACCATCAGATGGTAATGACAAAGTACCATCATCAAACATATCAATATTACAGTGATTAACACAAAAAGGAAGGTCATTATATACAATGAAAATAGCAGTGGACCTAAAACAGAACCCTGGGGCACCCCTTCTGTGATAGGTAAGATATCAGAAGAACATGCACCAATTTTAACACTTTGGCTTCTTTCATTTAAATAAGACTGAAACCATTTAATTGTAAGTGAATCAAAGTTATAGTGCCTCAATTTCTCAATACGCCAGTTTCGAGATTGTAACTCTCCTACGATAGAGGCGCAAAAAGTACCCATTTCAGCATGGAGGTTTGACAGGTTGTCTCTGTATACAAAAGTGCATAAATAAAAGAACGATATTTATGGCTTTTAAAATTAATTAAATGTTATAGAAAGATAATAATGTTATGCAGTGATGCATTTGATGATTTTATCAAGCTCAACTATGCAATTTACAATTCTACTATAAATTTTCGGGTACTTGAAAACGAAAAAACGTCAAAGTCTTTAAAAAAAGTAACAGATTTTTTTCATTGTACGAACATTTTCTAAAAAGTAAGTGTTTTTTTAAAGTTAAAATTGGGGAAAAAGAATCAATATGTAATTTAGATTCCCGACGTGCAATGACCAGATGCATGTGTATCGTATTTATAAGAGGTCCATATCTCTTCCTTCGTCAGAAAAGTCTCATATATATGATAATATCTTTTTTGTTTTGATATTTTTGATTTAAAAATGATGCCTTTACTTGAATTCGGTTATTCTCAAGCTGCAGAGTGCATCCTGACAATCGTGTAGTTATGATTAACCGGTATATCGATGATGCAATGTATCCAACATACACAATATCAAATATCTGTCCCACCTGTTTGTTTACGCGGCAACGAAACTCCCCTCCTCAACGAAAGAGCGCACCAAGGGAGATAATCTCGAAACTTGCGTATTAAGAGATCATGACTGACTAAATCGAATGCTTTACTGAAATCTAGAAATGCTATGCCAGTGAGATTCCCTTGGTCCATTGCATGCAACCAGCTGTCAGTAAGTTTGGTTAGTGCCGTTTGGCAAGAATGGAATTCCCTGATACCACTCTGTGAGCTTGTGATGAGGTCAAAAGCTGTGGTGAATTCACGTAATTGATTAGCAACATGTTTTTCAAAAATTTTTGATAAAGTCGGTAGGATAGATATTGGTCTGTAGTTACTTGGATCATTTTTATCGCCCTTTTTATATATTTTTATATATATTTATATATATGTGACTTTAGCTTGTTTCAGATGCAAAGGAAAGATGCCATTAGTAATGCTAGTATTAATTAGATGAGTTATAGGCTTGGAAATTATATCGGCAGAAAGTCTTAAGAGGCGGGGACCAATGAAATCTATACCTGCCGATTTATTAATGTCAAGTGTGCATAGCATCGAGAAGACCTCGTCTTGTATTATAGGAAGTAAGCAATAAATACATTTTCATCACTAAGTTTTGACTTGGTGAAATCTTTTAACTTTTCTGGTTTAAAGTTACGTTTTGGTAATTCAGTTAATAAACTGCTAGAAATTTTTGTAAAGTGTTCGTTAAAAACATTGACAATACCTTATGTATTGTAAAATTCTGATCCGTTGTCCTTAATATGAGTAGGAAAAAAACATTTCGGTTTTGAGGCTAAATGGTTGAGAAAGCTCCACAGTTCTTTAGGATTAGAGCTCTCCTCAATTGCTGATTTATAATAAGTACATTTAGCATTATTAATCAAAAGCGTAACTTTATTCCTCCAATGTCGAAAATTTTCAAAGTCTTTGTGTTGATGATAGTAATCTCGTAATTGTCTAGCATCATTAATTTCTTGTGTTAACCATTTTGGACGAGACTCAGTTTTCACACGTTTAGTCTTTACCTTAGCGTGTCTATTTAGAATAGTATTAAACATATTGTAAAAGTTCGCTAAGATATCATTAGGATTGTGCAAATTCGTAAGAGCATCAAAATTGACACTTTTTAAATCGGAAAGAAATTTTTCTTCATTAAAGTTCTTAAAGGCACGGTATTGAATTTCAGTCTGTTTTCCCTTATGCTGCATATGCTGTTAGATTTGCGTGTTGCACAAACAGGGTAATGGTCAGTCATAGCTATGGGTGGTACTTGGATTTCACAGATGAGGTCAGGTTGTGTACTGTAGAAATGATCAATTAGGGTAGATGAGGTGTTAGTAATTCTAGTAGGTGTGGTAATTAATTGATTTAGTCCAAATTCTTCTGGTGCAGATGTCCAGGATAGAGGGGGGTCTTTTAGCAGATCAACATTGAAGTCACGTGTAAGTATGATTTCTTGGTCATCACAGCAGGAGGCACGGTTTATCTCCCTAGCTAGGTCCTCCAGTGAGACCTCCACCCAGCAGGTGGGTGCAGATGGTGGGCGATATGCAGAACAATAAAGGATAAGCTTTGTGTTTTTTAAATTGATTTCTAACCATATTGTCTCTATGTTATTAATTTCTAAATCCTTTCGACGTTTATCATGTTTATAGGTTAGATTATATGAGACATAAATAACTATTCCACCACCTGCCTTATTTTGTCGATCTTTTCTTTCAAGTACATAACCATCTATATATTCAAAACTGCATCACAAATTTGATCATTTAAAAAAGATTCACAAAGCCCTAACACGTCCATAGATCGTTCATTTTGTAAAATTAATTTCAGTTCGTCTAATTTTGGTAGAAGATGACATACATTAAAATTTCCAAAACGCAAACCTTTTTTAACTAGAACAAAACCAGAATTTACCGGGGTACATTTATTAGATATGTTTATTGCTTTGGCTGAATTTAGACTTTCAGGGCTAGAGCTTCTATTTATCTTCTGTTTAGAACGAGATTTTTGCTTAGTTTTGAGATAATGTATATTTTTGGCAGATGAACATGATGAATATTCTGAGAATTTTTAAAGATACATTTACATGAATTTTTGTTACATTCTGAACATAAAGTTTCGAGAGGACGAAAGTTATTTTGCAGACTTAATGAAATACTCTCTGTATATTCGGCCAGACATTCATTGCCCCTAATCTAGTACGGACAGAACTTTTGTTTGTGGCCAGGTTCCCCACACTGCGAACAATCTACTTTGCTCCCATGTCTACAATTCGGGATGAATGGCCTTGTTCTCCACAGAAGTAGCAGCATGTACATTTCATCGTCGGATAAATGGATACCGTCCTTCCAGTATAAATGGGCTTTGAAAATTTGACTTGATTTGATCACTGTCGCACCATATTCTTCACACACAAAACGGATAGCTTCATTCACATCAATGATCAATGCATCTTTTCGAGGCATGACTTCACAAATGAAAACATTAATATTTGAGTTCCTCTTCTTTAGATTCATTATCATTTCGGAAAAATCATTTTCTACTGCTTCCATATTGCGTTTATTTGAAGCATCATTTCCTCCAGCCTGAATTATGACATTTTCTAGCGAAGACACATCGTATTCCTGTAGTTTCTTACGAATATAAGAAATACTGACTCCTCTGTTTGTACTCACACTAACATTTAAACGTAACCCACGGGTTTTAATTCGTTGCAGAATTGAACTGCCGATCAGGAGTGTAGTTTTCTGCTGGTTGCTAGATGTGGAATTACGTGTTTCTGGAAGAAACTGTTTCCTAGTTTCTGGTGCACAGGTTGTTGTGGTTCTGTGTTTGTAGAGTATTCTTTCATAGATACTTCTGTTATAACTGCAATGCACTGTACATGTCTAGAAGTGACATTGTTAGATGCCTTTGGCAGATCATTTGTACAATTGCCTTTATATTTGAGGACTGTACAGGTTGTCTGAGTACTTGAGCTGGTAAGACATTTATTTGCATTTTCACTCAGTTCCTTTTTTAACGACTCGATTTCCTGCGTTAAGCGATGAACAATTGATGAAAGTTCCTCTACACGTAAAGCAGAATCACAGCACCTGCTGCATTCGATAGGTTCCTCCTTGGTGTAGATGCCATTTGTGGCGGTGGTTGGGAAATAATGATATTTGTTTCATTTATGTCACATGCGTAAACACTTATTTCCTCAATGAATTTCTCGACCATGATGATGCTGAACTCCCCTGAATATGGAGTACCGAGGTGCTTCTGTAAATTGTAGCTGTAACAGATCTACAACTAGTCTTAAAACATGGCCATCCTCTTTAGAAGTTTTCTCACATAACAATTCCTGTTGAAAATATGAAAAAATAATTTCATATTTTTCTTGGTCAAAGTTCACAGTAAAGCTCCTCTTATTGGTGGTAACTTTCAGAAAGCCTGGTATGTCCACATTTATATGCAGGTCATCATGATTGTCACTTAATGGATTTGTGAATCCAGTAAAAGAATCCAGAAATGATCTAAAAAGGCTGGAACTTGAGCTCACATCCATCATTTGATCCACTACACAGTGATTATTGAAAACAGGACTTAATTTGTAATCCAATCAAGTATAATTACACTTTAGCTAAGCAGGTAGCTCAGGTAAAAAATAATAACAAAGTACTGTCATATAATGACAAAATACCATCATATATAATGACAAAGTACCAGCATACAATGACAAAGTACCGGCATATAACGAAAAATCTCCGTATATAGCAGTTACGGCGTTCCACAGTATGCATTATCTCTGAATGAATTTAAAAAGATTAAAAACCTGTAGTTATCTATTGCTAAGTCATTCTAACAGGCAAGCAGCACAAAAACAAACATGGCTGCCAGTGAAACAAAAAAATATCCACTGGGATCTCCTCTGGTGCACATTAAAACATGTGAATTCCATGAATTGCCTATTGATATTGTATGTGAGGACTGTGATGAATTGATTTGCAGCAATTGTGCCAAAACAGATCATAGAGATCATGATTGGAAAACTCTTACCACGGCAGCCATTGAAAGGAGGAGGGGTCTGCGGGAATTTCTGAAGAAGATCAAGGAAGAGGATCTGCCTGAAATTAATAAGAAGATGGAGAAGATTCCACAGCAGATCACAGAAAATAAAGAACTGTGTGATTTTGAGACTAAAAGACTACAGACGCACTTTGATAAGATAATTGCAGAGCTTACAAAATTCAAAAAACTTCAGGAAAAAATACTAAGGGACGATTTGATAAAAACGACTGACCAACTCAACCTGATTAAGTCTGAGTTAGAGAAGAAGAAGAGGGTGATCGTTAACACAGTGGAATTTATGGAGGAGAACAACAGCACCATGTCAGATTACGGCTTGATTGACAACCAAAGAGATCTGACAAAAATGCCGTCTGAATTGGAGATTGATATGACAAACTGTGAATATTCGGTAAGGTTTATTAGAGGGGAAATCAATGATAACTTACTTAAATTTTTGTTCGGAAAGACATTGGATTTAAGTGCTATTGATGTGGCTCAAATAAAGTCATTTCAATATGGAGATAAAGAAATACTTTACTTGGAGGCAATAAGTGAAGATCAATGTTACATAAAAGAACGTGGATCACAATGCATAGAAAAGGTTAACCAACAAGGCACAAAAGTACATAGAATTAGTATCACTGCTAATAACATGTGTGTGACTGATAATGGTGATGTTTATTTCACTAACTTCAGTAACCATTCCATCAGCTGTCTCTCACCATCAGGAACTGTCTCTACAGTCACCAGTACAGATTCACTGCAACCAGAAGGAATCTGTCAGTCAGTGGACTTTGGACTACTGGTCACCTTGAGAGATTTTCAATTAAATCCTTACAAATTAGAGTCACACAGCAGACGTCTGGTGAGACACATCACAGTGTCAGGTGACGTCATCCATGAGTATGAGTACCAGGAGGACGGTCAGACCAGATTGTTTACACATCCACTCAGGGTCACACAGAACAGTAATAGTGATCTCTGTGTTGTGAACAGTATAAGTTTAACTACCGGTGAAGTAGTGATTCTGTCTCCCTCTGGTCGTATGAAATCTGTATACCGTGGACAGAACCTGACAAAGAAATTTGATCCAACTGATATAGTGTGTGACTCCCTCTGTAACATCCTTGTTACTGATTATAACAACAAACAGATCCATCTACTGAGTCCTGATGGGGAGTTCCTGAAGTTCTTACTGACGGACAATGAAGTGATCCGTCCAGTCAGATTTTCACTACACAAGTCTACACTGTGGGTGGGATGCAGGGAAGGGGTTGTCAAAGTGTTTCAGTACAGACTCTGAATAGAATATGCTTGGACTGTATGAGCTTACAAACGACCATGCAAACTTGGGCTTCATTTTTTCGCATTTTTCATATGTAAAGCGTCTTTATCTAAAATCCTGAAGTGATGTCATCATCAAGTTATCCAGCCAGGTTCAAATAATTAATATTATATCTTAAATTTCTCAGAAGACTGACTAAGTCAAGCACTTTTAAAAAAAAAAAGTGTTTTAATATGGTCGATGTTAACGCCTTTAGAATTTTTTTTTCAATGAGCGTTAACTTGGTCAAAGTGCGTAATTCATCAAAGTGCAATGTAACCGATGACATTGGCCCAATGTTAGCATGCTATACAAGATATTTTATTTACCAATAAAGGGCCCCGAGGGGCATTTCAACATACACAAATGTACAATTTAAACATCCTTTTCTTTTTTTAACATAATAATTTTTTTATAGTTATATAAATGATCAAGTTACATAATATTATTGTTCTCAGTGTCAATGATCATACATAATACAAGTGTCCAGAAGAATGTCAATGATCACAACACAATACAAAAATGTGATGCTATACATGTATAAATTTAAATGGCTTAGCATGCATAAACATGATGATACAATCTAGGTAATTATACATTGGTTCTTTTACCATTTTCAGATATAAATTTTCCAAGTAAGCATAGAATTTCTTTATTTTCATTATTTAATATCCATATAAGTTTTTCAGCATGTGTCAAAGAAGAGAAGTTTGGGTTGATTTTTGATATTGTTTCCATTAATTGCAACCTTTCATTGCTGTATTTTGGACAAATGAGCAAAAAATGTTGTTCATCTTCAACTTCCTGTATATTACATTGAGAACACTTTCTAGATTCATGGGGTGAAGTACTAGCTAGTATCTTCCCCTTTCAATATTTAATTGATGTGCAGAAATGCGAAGTTTAGTGATATTTTTCCTCTGATCATAGTTATTAACAATTTGAAGATAGTGTTCTCTTCCAAAATTGGTTTTGAAGCTGGAATAAGTTCTTGGTTTACCATCATTTTGCTGCCCATTTTCTCTATACCATTGGTTTATAAAATATTGTCTTAGAATACATGATGACTTCTTTTTTTAAATGAACAAGTACTATATTTTGATAAGACAATAGTTTTGAAAGCAGTTAAATGACCCAAAATTGTCTCAATGGATGCAAACCATGATGGTTTATTTTCTAAAAAGAGGCTTTTTGAGACGGAGTATGCTTCTTTGAGTAGGACAAACTATGGATGTAATATTTCTAGTCGAAACCAGTAACTTAACATAGCTTTAATAATAGAATGATACAGTGGAAATCTACCTAGCTCAGATAGAACTGCAAAGTTTGTTGACTTTCTATGCACTTCAAGTATAGCCTTGCAATATTTAATGTGCATTGTTTCACATTTTAATTTGTTAAATATTTTGTCCATTGTAATATCTTTGTTTTGAAATTTAGAAGAAAAGGGGTTGAAAGCCCCCCAAATTTCACATCCATACAGAAGAATAGGAGCAATGGTATGATCAAATAAATGAAGGTTAATATTGACATTATGACAACTGGACATAATTTCTCTCTGTAATTTTGAACATGCTTTCAAGACCTTCTTATATAATTCATTTTGAGCAAAGGTAAAAGAACCTGAGTTACAAAAGTAAATACCAAGATATTTGTATTGTTGAACACATTCAATCAACTTATTTTGAAAAGAAAACTGTTCTGATATTTTTTTTCCAGCTCTGTTAAAAATCATAATTTTTGTCTTGGATAAGTTAACATTTAGACACCAATCATTACAATATTTGTCAAATACATCAAGTTTTGATTGTAAGATTCGAAGTGCTTGATAGCAAGATTAAATCATCAGCATACATTAAACAGTGTATTATGTGATCATTAAGAGTAACAGAATCTAAAGAGTTATCCATGTATTTCGGCAAATCATTTATAAATATTTTAAACAGATTTGGGCTCAAGTTATCACCTTGCTTAACACCTTGTTGGATTGGAAAAAATCAGTAATTCGATTATGGATTTTTATACATGGAATACTTCTTTGATACATTTCTTTGACAATATTGTAAAACTTCTGTCCAACTTCTATCTGAAGAAGTTTAATTTTTATCCCAGTATGTATAACAGTATCAAAAGCCTTATGAAAATCTACAAAACTATATATATGGGAAAACACTTGCTGTGGCCTTCAACTCGACTTTTAGATATATCGACGACGTAGTGTCAATAAACAATGGTAATTTCCATTCCTACGTCGATACGATATATCCTAATGAGTTGAGATAAAAGATACCACAGTATACATTTTATTTGGCTGCATTTTATTTCCGGAGTTTTTGGTAATTATCAACTTTTCATTTCCGACATTTTTCAAATACACATGTAGTACCTATAGTAATAGATTTGATATCTTTACTTATGAACGATTTAAAGGAATAAATCATTGTAATCCATTTTTTTTAAATCTATCAGTAACTTGGACATAAGTATGGTGCTGTCACTGACATTTAATTTAGTGTTCATTAAATGTGGTGAAAAAGTTTTATGCTCATTGAACTCTTTTAACTAACCTTAGTGCTACATGTATCCATATATGTATAGATGTTTGTTTTTTTTTTTAAATTACTAATATTTTTAGTGTAAATACTTTTGAAATTCCATTTTCTTTTACTTTGAAAACATTGAATTGCCGCACAGGTAAATTCCGGAAATGAAAAAAAAAAAATTATGTCGGAAATGAAAACAAAAGATGTCGGAAATGCTATGCATATTTCCGGAAATGAATTTCAGCGTTTTATTTATATATTTCCATATAAACAAAACGTGCCATGTTTTGTTAACATAGATTAAATATGCTAATATATGTTCGATCAAAGCATTTCTTTTTAAATATGATTAGACAGTTTCTAGTGATTTGCTGAATCTTGTTTTTATAAATATGATTTTTTTTATATGTAAACATGCAAAAACAAGGCACAAGTCTTGTCTACATTATGAAGAATTTTAAGTTCTGTATCTCTTTTAATTGTAAATCAACAAATGATGTTCAAATTTTTGCTGATCATTAGCATTGCCTTAGGTAGGAATTGTAAACAATAAAACTGGTTTAAAAAAAATCAGGCGAAAGTGTTCCCATGTCCCTTTAAGACTCATTTTGAAACAAGAGACCTTGTGAATGGCTCTGCATGTATGTAAATACGTACGTCGATGTCTGATAAGAGTTTACTACTAATTTTTTAATGAACGCACACATAAGACTGAGTATACATATACATTTTATTTATATATTTCCATAAAAACAAAATGTAATTAAAACTTATCTATCACAAAATTTACGCAGAATAAATTGAATATCAAATTAATGGTACAAATTCTAAAACATTTCTTTTTTCGTTGAAGTACCCTTTTCTATTTCAGATTTTTTAAAATCAGAAAATATGACAAGCATCAGGAATTCATTTTTTATTAATAAAATATCTGGGTCAATTTCTTATGTGAAAAATAAAAATTCTAGCAATTAAAGATGCATGTATTTTTAAACTCATAAATAATTCACACTCTAACTGGACCCATGACCTCACATGCAGGCCATGAATTTCACAATTTTACTTGGATTTCAATGCCTATGCCAGCCTGCCAAAAGTTTCACTGCTTGATGGGTCAGAGTAAATTAAAGAGGAAGATTTTTAGAGATTGCATTTTGATAATTTTAGCCTCACCCTCAAGCCCCAGGGATTTAAAGACCATGAAACTCAATGTTTTGTTTATTCATCTTTACCCATAGATGCTACAAGATATAATTTTCTGAAATAAAAGAAAAAGTGAGCAAGCTCACATACCCCACGCTCCCCCAAAACTCTAAGTGCTGCAAATCCCAGAAAAAATGAAAGAATCGGAATTTCCCGGTAATATGCACATCTACACATTGTGTCCTAAATATCTGCAAAGTTTGATGAAATTCTGTGCTGCGGTTTATGAGGAGTTGCGCTGACAATCTGTTCATCACTATATTCAAGATATCCCCAAAAATCTAAGTTGTAAAGTGCCGAAATTCCCGGAAAAATAAAGGATTCGGAATTTCTTGGTAAAATGCACATCTATACATTGTGTCCTAAATATCTGCAAAGTCTGACGAAATTCTGTGCAGCGGTTTATGAGGAGTTGCACTGACAAAATCTTCATCTCTATATTCAAGGTATGGCCAAAAATCTAAGTTGAAAAGTGTGGAAATTCTAAGAAAAAATAAGGAATCGGAATTTCCTGGTAATATGCACATCTGCACACTGTGTCCTAAATATCTCCAAAGTTTGACGAAATTCTGTGCAGCGGTTTATGAGGAGTTGCGCTGACAAACTGTTCATCTCTATATTCAAGGTATGGCCAAATGCCTAAGTTAAAAAGTGCGGAAATTCCCGGAAAAAATAATGGAATCGGAATTTCCTGGTAATATGCACATCTACACACTGTGTCCTAAATACCTGCAAAGTTTGACGAAATTCTGTGCAGCGGTTTATGAGGAGTTGCGCTGACAAACTCTTCATCTCTATATAAAGGTATGGCCAAAAACCTAAGTTTTTAGTGCGGAAATTCTAAGAAAAAATAAAGAATCGGAATTTCCTGGTAATATGCACATCTGCACATTGTATCCTAAATATCTGCAAAGTTTGACAAAATTCTGTGCAGCGGTTTATGAGGAGTTGCGCTGACAAACTGTTCATCTCTATATTCAAGATATGGTCAAATGCCTAAGTTAAAAAGGGCGGAAATTCCCGGAAAAAATAATGGAATTGGAATTTCCTGGTAATATGCACATCTACACATTGTGTCCTAAATACCTGCAAAGTTTGACGAAATTCTGTGTAGCGGTTTATGAGGAGTTGCGCTGACAAACTGTTCATCTCTATATTCAAGGTATGGCCAAATGCCTAAGCTAAAAAGTGCGGAAATTCCCGGAAAAAATAATGGAATCGGAATTTCCTGGTAATATGCACATCTACAAATTGTGTCCTAAATACCTGCAAAGTTTGACGAAATTCTGTGCAGCGGTTTATGAGGAGTTGCGCTGACAAAAAAAAAAGGACTGACTGACTGACTGACTGACACTCTGACGGACGGGTCAAAAACATTATACCTCACGCAACTAGTTGCGTGGGGTATAATTAGTTCAGCATTTTTAGAGAGGCCTAAAGTTCAAATGTTAACATACAACCACTGGCATTAAATTAGCCAAACACTGGTTAGGACCTTTATAATAAAGAGCTCACATCAATATCTTTGTTGCGTAAGCAGTCCAAGAAGAAACAACCACTACAATTTCTCATCTCTGAATTTTTAATAAAAATCATAGTATATCAAATAACATGCACAAGTGAAATTGCAACAAAATGACCAGATATGATAAAATGTGTAATCATGGCAACTGCAGACTTTAATTTATTGTACAACATTCTGAACTCAATATTTATACAAATTTGTAAACACACAATTCCTATGTACTGTATTCTCATCGCATTGCTGATATAACAAAATTATTGAATAAAAGATTTCCACCTTGTAATTAGGATTTACCTTTCAAAATATTTCTAGGAGTAGATTTATTGATTTTGACTTCCTCCATTTCTGCACTAGATTTAAATATTTCAGCATATGATATTTATAATATGGATGCAAATTTTATTTTGAATAATATTTTTATCTCTTCCCTTTTTTCTCTTGTGAAAATCATTTTCTTCAAAAGTGTGCTGGTAGTCAACCCAGAACAGGCAATTTCTAGCAAACTTGATCCATATATATCATGAATTATAAATGGTGTAAATGATACTATGCTTATTCTGTATGTATGTTTCTATGTAATGTTTATCATTTGAAAATTTTCATTTCATAAAATGCCTGTGAGACAGTGCACCTGTGTATATGTATAGTGTATTGAAAAATCAGTCATGGGGATGCAGTGCAATAAACGAGATTTAATTCCTCTTCAAAATCAAACAAAGCACCAAAAAATAAACCTAGCATAAATTTGTAAAATTAAAATAGTGTACATTGTGACAAATTTGTATCAATCAATCATTGTGAATGTGGTTATTTGGTGTTTTACGGGTTTTGTGAATTAATTGCAGGGTCCTCATTATACAATTTTTTATGATATTTATATCCATCACGAAATGATCTTAAAAATCATCCTCACATTAAACTCTCTTATCTGTTTTTTACGGTGATCATCACTTTACCTAAGGAGGATAACTCTTGCAAAACCTATCAACAGTTGTTGAAATATATATGAAAATCATGATAATTCTATACATACATGTACATATCAGGGAACAATGAACCGTAAATGACACTTTGAAGAATTTTAAATAATATAAATAGCTATAATGATGAACATACATCCCTCATTCCTATACTTTTCATATGTTCAAAGTTTCAGCACAATTTATAAGTACATTTGAAATTCAAGGTGTAACAATTCGTTCAGTAACATATATATCATAGGAATATCATTTTCACAGCAAATAAAATTTGCATTGTAAACATAACAAACTGTAATAATACATAGTAAAATATTTCTGAAACAATAAATTCTGTATTCTGTTATTAACAAGAACAAAAATGGTTTTTGTATCACATTGGGTACCCAGTTTATCGGTTTCTCTCTTTCAAACAAAGTCATGTACCTGAATTTTATTAGGGAAAAAATGAGTATAATGTATATCAAAAGTAACAATTATTGTGTACAAATAGAAGCTTTATGTTAGTTGTAAGCATGTTAGAAGCAGAAAAAAATCAAATTTTTTGTTCAAATTCAATTAAGATCATAATAATTAAGCTTATACTGGAGGCAAAAAATTAATGAACGTTGACAGCATATATTCATATAAATCATGAATCAGATTCATAAAATGACATATATCAAAACTGAGTGATGAATAATAATGGCAGTTCTCCAAAAGCAGGTATTCATTTTCAATAAAGCACTCTAATTACCAAGTCATTCAATCTCGAGGAATTTATATGAAACTTGGTGAACAGTCTCATGTATGGAGTTGGGTTGATAACAGTACACTGATATGGAAGTGTTTTCAGCTTCCAACTTTTGCTATCAGTTCATCACATATTGAGGTCAATTCTTCATTTTCTTTTACCTGACAGGCAAAAAATATGATTAGTAAGAAAACAGAAAACTGAAAAGTCAAAAAGATGTGAATGTAATTGAAAAACTCCCATAAATTTTTTTCACCCACCCCTGAGAGTTTCGATCTTTTAGATCCACCACTGAGAGAACAAACATTTAGATCCACTTCTGAGAGTAACAAATTTTTACATCCACCCCTGAGAGTAACCATCCTTTAGATCCATCCCCTGTAACTAACATTTAGATCCACTCCCTGTAACTAACATTTAGATCCATCCCCTGTAACTCACATTAAGATCCATCCCCTGAGACTATTTACCTTTTGATCCAGTGACCTCTGTAGACTCTGGACTTGAAGTTCCGCTTTCTTCACCGCCGCCTCCAGACGAGCGATGTCTGATGCTGCCGCCTTACGAGTGCGCTCCATTTCATTGTTAGCACTACAATATATAGACAAAATCAAAAGATTTCTTAAACTGTGGACCAGCAGAGGCATTTTTCAGAATTATTCAAAATTTTCCAAAAAAATATTGCATAACACTTTATTCCTGTCAAAAATAAGATGAGAAAAAACATGACAGGTATGTTATTGAAGTAGTTTTCGTATATTATATCAATTCTTAATTCTTCTTTTAGGATTGCACATATTTAATGCTGCAGTCAGGTATTTCTTACCAATGACAAAATTTATGTACATCTATATTAGTACTAACTAAAGATTTAAATGCGCAATCAGAGAAAATTATTGCTGGATGGTCTGGACACAGGGCATATCAATCAGGTCGTGAGTATAAACACTTGTTAATATGCTGATTTTTATGATACTTTGGCCTTCTGTATGACACGTGGACAATACTCACCTGTCAATCTTGGTCTCTGCCTGCTGTACAAATTCCTGTAGTTTGTCCTCGGCGACCTTTAGTTTACTCTGGTAGTCCTGGATACACTTCTTTAATACTTCCTCATTCTACAATAGAGAATAGTTGATAAACATTCCACAACAGTCCACGTATGATGAACCCTCTTTCTCTTTCATAATTATTCAATCTCGGGTATAGACATTAACTTTCAGATTCACTTGTCCATAGGGCATATGAACTCAAATTTTGATTTGTCCAAAGGCAAAACTTGGTTGCCCAAATTTTGGAAAGAAGAAAATACTGGTATTTTAATTTAAAAGGTTAGGCTGAAATCAGCTTTTTGTATGCAACCAATGTCAAAAAGTAAAACTATTCTAACAGTTTTTTTTTTTGCTTTTTGTTAGTTTTTAAAGTGCTGACATTTATATAACACTATAGCGCACAACATAGTTACCTTTTTGAACCCCTCCACAACACCCTTTGTTTTCTCGTATCGTCTGTGCAAATCTGAAAATGAGGCTTCCACTCCTTGAAGATCTTCTAAGGCCTGCAAATATGTGCAGTATATAAATAACTAAAAATGTTCTCAGTTTAATGGATTGCCATTTTAAAAAATCTGAACCACCAAAAGGAAGCCCCCAATACTTTGAAGCAAATTTTATATTTCAAATATCTTCATACATGTACTAAGATTTCTTGATTGTGGAGTCTGGAGTATATATTTGACCAGGATTAAGATCTCAACATACAATATGCATAAAAATGATAATGAATTTTCTACTGTTTGTTGTTTTGTTTACCTGGTCTCTCTCCTTGACGACTTCTTCAAATGTCTGTTGGGATTCATTCACCGATCTCTCTTTTTCACCTATCAAAAGAAAATAAACAACATGTAAACTCTCAAAGATTCTGCTTTCTAAGATATAAATTCTATATCTAGTTATCATGGTTATCATATTCAAGTTAAGTGGGGGTATTTAATTGTTTAAAATCAACTTTTCACTACTCACTGTGTAACTGGGCAATAGTCTTCTCAAACTCGGCAACAACTGCCCTACAAAACAAAGACAGCAAAATGCATAACTACAAAAAAATTTATTTTAATGCTTACAATATTTCTATTTCCTGATCACTTTTAAATACCGATTAGGTTCCTCATCATTTGTTAATGTAAATACTTGTCAAACGTTCAGCTTTTTCATTCATGGACCTGACATTAATTTCCTTCAATACAACCCTATTCTGAGCTGATCTGATCATGCATGTAAATAAATGTACCACATTCAAAAACTACAATTTTCATTAATACCTTAATATAGGCACATCTTTCTACTACCATCTCATTCTAAATTGATCTCATCTATACTGTCCAATTAAGCTTGACCTCATCATCACTAAAATATTCCTCATTTGATAATGACCTAATAAACACTATCATTAACCACAATCATCACCCCTATCTAGACTCCCTCCCCCCCATCATTACCCCTTTCTAAATTGTCCTCTCAATCTTTACCCCTTTTTAGACTGACCTCATGTCCTCATTGGTTGCCTTGTACAGTTTGTTTTGTTCCTGTAGCTCTGTGATGACTTTGTCCCGAGCCCCCAGTTTCTGGCTCCATTCTCGCTCCTTGTTTAGGAGTCGGGCCTGAAAGTCCAGCTCTAACTCCTGCTTTATTTTGTTCACATCAGACTGTGAGTATTTTAGCACCTGTTGAGAATTAATTAAATAAATTTAAATTTAGATATTACATATTTTACATAAATAAAAAAATCTGAGGATTAATTTTTACACAATATCAAATTATGAAAATAATTTTTGATTTTGTTTTTCATGATACATTGTAATGGATATCTACTATTGATATTGGGGTATATGCATGCAATCAATATAATCAGGTACCCATGTTAATGAGTACCTGAATCTATACAAATTATACTGTATATGAATCCTGTAATATTTCCCCTCTTCCCTACTGTAAATAAACCTTAGGAATATACAAGAAAATATTGATCATTACAAATTTTAGTTCATTTATATAAATTATTTACACAAGGTATGGGGTTTGGGAGAAGGGTGAAAGAATCAGTTTCATCAAAACCAAGAAATGTTTTAATTATAGAATGAATTGTTTTTCACCAGTTTCAGAAAAACAAATCTTTACACATATTAGTTACTTTGTCACAGAGTTGGGTGGGTATAGATAAAATGACATGGGTGCTGTAACAAGGTGTTAGTCCATTAACCAATCACCATCCAGGTCAAAGTTCAACAAACAGGTGATCATATATTACATTGTGTGAGGACACACAAAATCTACTGTTCTCTGAATCTTAAAAGAAAGCTGTATTATCTATTTCCTGTACTATATATGCAGTGATAGAAACTCTTCAGATTTTTCTCTGTTTGAAAGCAGTTCTATATCCTTAACTTATGAAATGATTATTTCCTCACTGAAAGCAGGAAGTCACAGAAGCCGTGTCTGTTATAAATGGGTTTAACTGAACTGCAGAGTTCTAAAGATACTAAACAAGCAACAAACTCTCATAAAAATTTTTTTTTTTATTTGTCTTACTTCAAGTGAAATAGTTGTTTTTAAAATTACCTTATCCAGAGGTAGGTATATGTATTCATGAAATTTACATCAGTAAAAGAGTAGAAAAACCAGCACTGACTCTTTTAAAGCATCAGTCATGTTTCATCTTACACTAATTGGCTTAAGATGGATTCAGAGAACAGTAGACAAGGATACAGGTATTTTAGCACTACCTAGGTAAGCCACACACATCTACCTTATTATTGCTGCTCTGTTCCTAGAGTAATTACAGGTACAACACAGGTAAACACAGGTTAATAAGGTAATAATTATATCTAACATATACACATGTATTATATCTTACATCTACATGTAAGTATAAAGTACAACTAAAAGCATCAATACAACAGGTTTGCACTATCATAACATGACTTTGGATTATCTAGGTCTAACATTATTTTACAAATTAATTGATATTTACTAGAAAAAGCATATTGGATAGACACATAGGTTCTATTTCTATGGAAAAACTAAACTGAAATTCTACAATATATGTATAATGTCTACACTTGTCTTGAAGATCGTGATTAAGTTTCACAATAAGTGAAAAAATCAACATACTGTAACATACTGTTATAATAGTTAAAGTGTCTGTACAATGTATGACAATTTTGCTTTAAATTAGCTGTATATCATTGCAATTTTTGCAGTGTTATACACCCAATTAAGTTTGAATATCCCTCTGAGAAGAGAGATAACTCCAGAATAAATTAAATCCAAAATACCTGAAAATTCTTTTCCTCAGGTGTAGTCTAAATAGCCACCTACTTGAATAACTATTTAAGGTTGTAAACTGATTTTTCATTGTGTTGTACATTACATACTGACTGGATACAATATTACATTTGTTGTGATTTACATACCTGGACTAGATGTACAATATTGTTATCAACCGGAGATTTCGCCTCTGTCATTTCTTTACCATCCTGTCAAAACAAAACAATGTCTTCAAACAGACATTTTCTGTTATTTATAATTGTATTGTCTACAAAATGCAAATATTTTTCAAGCACACTTCCTTCTTTGGGAAATCAGATGAAAACTTATTTCTTGTTTCCAATTCAGAAATTTTCTGATTTTGACAAAACTCTCTTTAAAAAAAAAATAGAAAGAAAATCATTGTTAAGGGATAAATCTTAAAAATTTATGTATGAGCCAATTTTCATGCTTTTAAAGTTTGGATGGGACCAGAAAATTATAGTATTTAGATGCACTGTTACACCAATTCTAATCTACCAACTACTAATGCTGCAACTATAGACAAGACTAAAATAACACACATATGTTAAAAAACTAAATTTCCAACATTCTGTGCACTCACAGTAAACCAATGCATACACATGCTCAAATAATACATGTAAAAGCTTAATAATGTGTACTTCATTAATACTGACAGTGATACCTGTGAAAATTTCACCAATATATATAGTAACACACTAATAAGAATGAACTTCTGTATGGTACTCAGTTTAAAACAGTACTAATGCTTGGTGTTCCCTGAAAGTTACATATGCATGTTATAATAGATATATACTGATATAAGGATATGTGACGTATATAATATGATGTTCTATGTCTAATGTACAAATCATGAAACCTACAAATGGTTATGTACAAAAGACAACATACAATGGTTTTTCTGCTTAACACTGAAAGCAAGTGAAACTTAACAGAGTACCAAATGGAATATGAAATCTTAGCAGAATTTGTTCATTTGAGACAGCATCAATGCTCGCAGATCAATGTGACTTATCCTTGCCCTGTTGTTCTTTAGAACAATATGTAAAGATTATTTTCAATATTATCCTTATTAAAACTGTGTAGCCATATTGTTGCTTCATCACACCCCAAAGGGCCATGATTTGAACAATTTCATTTCATTCTACATTATTCCCGTAGCTTACACATAGGCTTCTTCTTTTCTGGCCTAGTGGTTCCTGATAAAATAAATTTTTGAAACCATGCCCTTTATTTGCCTTTTCTTGATTATTTCCCATTTGAATGAATGGGTGACCTTCATCTGAACAAACGTAAGATTATCCCCTTCAGCAAAGGATACTTCCCCATACTCTATGCAAAGTTTGCTTGACATTAGCTCATTGGTTCTAAAGAAGAAAAATGTGAAACATTTACAAAGACAACAAAAGGCAATAGAAAAATTTTGATCAGTAAAAAGCACTTGAGCATTTAGCTCAGGTGAGCTAAAATGCTGGAATAAGAGCAGATCTTTACTTAAAGCCGACATGCACAGCTGTACTTCAACAAGTTTATTATTCATAGTCAAAGTATGACACAGCATCATGACTGTTGAGTTTTAAACTTTTCACTTGCTCTGTTTAAGCAACTGAAGCTTAAGTCTGCCATTGCTTAGGCCTTTTTAAGATAAAAACATGCTGAAAATATTTTATTTGAAATGAAAAAAAAATCATGCAAAAGTCTCAGCATAAATGAGTCCTTAAATTCACCTTACGTTTGAAGAAAAAAAATATTGAAAACATCCAGTACACAAGACAAAATGCAACTCCATTATGCAACACAATGTCAGCAGATTAGTTAGAAAAAGGCTGGTTATGGAACAGAAAAAGAAGGGGTAATATATTTATTATCACAGATTCTGAAGTCTGTAATTGTTTGTGGAGAATACCTTCTTAGGTGGATATTCGTAAGCGTCGTAGTATTTCAATTCGTCAGTTTCATCACTGTTGTTCTGAACAGGATAAAAAATGTCAAAAAATCACTGGTCAAGCTTGTAACACTCAAAACATATGTGTTAGGTTAACTTTATGATTTATTTTCCATTGTAAAAAATACATGATTTTACAAATTCATTGCAATGAGTCCCTCAACTCTTGCACACAAAGCAGCAATCTGTATGAAGTTAGAACACACTGTTTTGTCTGAATCAATTAAGTTCCGATTTTTTCTTAAGAAAATATTGAATTTTTTTTTTTAATTCTGAAAAATCCATTCTAGTCAGATTTATTGTACAAGATTCTACCAGATTTTTTAATTTTAATTTTTTGTTGTTGATGTTAAACTGTATAGAATAAATTTTGGTTGACAAGAATCACTGGAAAAATGTATGAAAATAGCAATTCTGTTGAATATAAAATCAATTATTTGGCAATAAAACTTAATTAAAAAATCAAAACATTCTATTCATTAACCTCTACCATGTTCTTAACGAATATTTGCCTCTAAATCAAATATTTATTTTTTAATTAGTAAAATGATGTGTAAGAGAAAGGGATGGGTAGGGAAGATATAAACCAGGATAGATGAAAATCATTCTGAGGTTTACAACAATTAAATGTTTATATGGCACATTATGATTTACAACATCATCTAAAGAATACTTCCTGTTACAGATACCATAATCTCAATCCATAATAATCAAATCATACACACACCCCATTCAGTACCATTAACTTCTCTACTCTCAGTCTAACATGAACTTTACGTACAGAACACAACAGATGTTAATTTCAGATGTCAACACTGTTATTGTCAAGAATGGTCAATACACAACAAACATGCCTTTCACTATAACTTCTAACTTATGAACTGCTTATGTATTGAAGTGGAAAAGTTATTGTTTTATCAAGATGTATTCTGTGGATATTCTTTGAAAATGTATACAATCACAGCATCAATCCATTGTAAAACTTTTCAGAAAACCATTTAAAGAATTGTGATGTGTGAAATGTGAAAAACAGACCATTTCCTTTAAGACTGTTTCGGTGTGGTGCCTTAAAATTACCTTATTACTTCCCCTTACACCCCCATGCTCCTCCAGATTCTCCTCCAGTACCCGAGCCGCTGGGTGTTTGGGAACACGAGTCGATGCCTTAGGTGTGGTCATTAAAGGACTAGGGCTGCTGGAAAGACAAGAGTTTCAAGAGTCCATTGTGTACTGAATTTATTAAAGAGAAAGCTACCAATGGAAATATAGATTAGAATATCATTTAAATGTAATTTAATATTTTTTTAAATCAAATACATCTAGCAAATCTGAAAAGGTAGCTACATTTTTAAATTACATAATAATACTTTTATCCTAAAACACTGGCCAATTATCGAGAACACTCAAAACCATTTTACCAACACAAACCTATTAAACAATACCAAAACAGCAAAACACTTGATTAGCTTCTCATTTAGAAACTACAAAACAATGATTTTGACAATTGGTAGCCACTTTACATATTGTGTCTTCTTTCATTGCTCTGTTGTCTTTTGTGTGTAGTCAGTCTACGACCCAATACACACACACACTGCTTTTTGTCTGTGTCTAAATGACTGGTATTTACCATCAATGTTTACTGTATATCGAATTTCATTGAGTTTTTTAAAACAGATTTTTAAACTGATCTAACACTGATAAAGAGGTTCACATCTGTAAAAGACATACCGGGTACTTTAGATTGTCAGTTGCTTTAAGTGAAAAGTGAATCTGACAAGGATTTACAAAATGATTGTAAATTTTACACTCACAATTACATGTATACTACATGTACAGACAGTGTAGATTTGAATCAAACTAAACGTATGTATATGAAAACTTAACGAGGCCCGATCTAGTTGAACTGCGCATACGTTTTAACGCAGTCGACTCAGGCACGTCACAGTACCCTTGACTGCCGTCACAATTGAATACAATAACGTCACAATTAAAATGACGTCAAATTGCGCTAAAATGTTTCGCTGATCCTGCATACCTGGTAACTCTATAGACTGTACATGTTGAAAGCTGGTATTTCTATTATTTACATGCTTTTTTTAAAAATATTTTTTTTTAATTGTTAAACAACTTTGGGACATGATTTATTTTGAGGTCTCAATTTCTTGGTACATATTCATTAATTTTACCTTGTTTTATTTCAATTTGTGAGTTAAAGAAAAAAAACACTGCAACCGAAAGTAAACGATTTTAGTCTTTCTCCTTGAACATGTTGAAGTCTTTATACACACCTTTTTCATTGAGGACTTAAATATGCATGAATTGGCTTGATTTAAAAAAATCAGTTTTTTGAATCATTTAAATGCAACCTCCGATATATTTCATTTTTCTATATATTACATGATATTTAGTAAAATTCGTCATTTTTCGCCTTTTACCCCCCCCTTCCCCCTTTTCCATGTATAACAACGTCGCGTATAAAGAAAAAAAAAGAAAGCATGAAGAGAGAATTATTTCAAAATGTAAGAATTATTTATTTTTTTTAGAAACTAATACAGTATTGCAATCGTTTGTTGATGTTATGTACACCCATGGCGACTTATTTCATGTCTAGTTGGATAAAATAAGTGCTAATTTTTTGTTTCGATGTGCCCCCTTTTCACTGCAATAAAGGCTACCTTCAATTTTCTTTTCATTTTTTATTAGAAGAATATAAATTGCATGATATATGTGAAAAACAAAAATATTCATCATGTATTTTTTTTTTAATTTTCAATTTCTTTGTTTTTTGGAGAGTTTTACTATGTAATTGTGTATAAAAACACAAAAAATGGTCCATATCTTGACAGTGCCCCCATTTGACTACAATAAAGGCAAGGTAATAAAATTTCATTCTAATTTTTCTTTGCATAATACATACAAAAATATTTCCAAATATTAAATTTTTTTATCATTCCGTTTTCGTAATTTTCAACTAGATCGGGCCTCGTTAAGAACATGACACATTAAAATTTTAAATGACAGATTAAAGATTGAAAACTGGTGGATGAAGAATCCACTAGAGAGATATGAATCCTTGCAGATTCTTTCCTCCTCATCCAATCATTATTATTCCTTTTGGGGTCAATGACTGACCCTGAAGACTACAGCAAAGCTTCCAAGTGAATCAGATCAATAATATACTCTTACTATGACCTCTACATACAAATTCATATAAAGATGCAAACCTGAATTAATGTACATATAAACATGGCATGAATTTTCTTTGAAACTGTCAGGTATATACTGCAAGACTGTTACATAAAATTGTGTAAATTTAGTGTTATTGTAATTCATATTATTTCACCAACTTCTCCAATATTGACTGTATCGAATTTCTTTTTTAAAAAATCATATTACCAGCATATTATGTCTTAGCATGATGTTTGATTGCATTTCTCAATGGTTGCAATATGCAGACCTATAATGACAAAATCAATAACTATTGACATCTTCTCTGGTAACTGTATAACACTGATAACTCATAAAACACCCTACGAATTTCAGATCAATTAACCTGCTACAAGCAATATGACATAACAGCTGCATTAAGCTGTGAGGGAATGTGAGGGTGACTTAGACTGGAAACAGAAGGCACTTTATCATAATGTTAGCCAGAGTTTCCTTATGTTGGTTAATGCTATTTTCATGTCATTCTGACAAAATTAAGGCATGGGTATTTATAGACTGAAGGTTACAACTATAAAGGGAAAGTAGAAAACAAAGGAAAAGTTTTATTTTAAAATTTCATAAGCAATGCTGAATTTAACATTTTGTGAGATACTAAGGAAATATTGAGTGTTATCAAGGAAATGCATCTATATGTACCTGAATACTAAATAATTAAACATTAAAAAAATAAGAATGTATATGCATTTTTTTTTTGTTAAAGCCCCCAAAATATAATCAAAGATATGACAATTCATTGATCAGATAGAGCAATTCTAATATATTTAAAAAGTAAATATGTATAGAGTAGGTGTATTCCTATGAAAAACATAATGCATATTCCTGAATTATTTATCAATGAGTGTAAAACACAAGCACAATGCAATATGATCAGGACCATACAGAAATTGCTGTAAGATAAACAAACATCCACAACATTTAAATCTCTTACCTGTTAATTAAGTCTTCAGGATCAACACTGGATTCCACAGGAGGAACATCTACCTCTGGTTAAATAAAAATGTATAACCATGAAAAAAAAGAATTACTCCATCACAAGCACAGCTTAAATCTCACCAGAAAATCTCACTAAAAAATCTCACAGTGCAATAACATGGCACGTTCTGGCTTGTGCTTGTGATATAGGTAGGCAGTGTCGTATCGATATACCTTTTAATCAATACTTGATCAATACGTTTCCATTCGGTCTGAAGTGACCTTTAAATACACTACAATGCCTCTGTTACCCTTTACACCTAGAGATTTAAAAATCCCCCGGTTATGTCGCGGAAACTATGGAGGAGCAAGTCTACAGTAGGAAAAGATGTCCGGACCGTTAATTTTTAAAGCAAATATTGATTTTCACCAGGATCAGCTAACTGACTGTAGATATAAGGCTATGAGGAACTTGTCACAGCAGTCAGGGATTAAGGAGGGGGATAATCTTCCTTTGTTAATCTGTCCTCAGTCAAGGACATGGATTATACGGGGTACAATGAGAGGGTGGACTGGTGAGGCAGCCCCCGTGACGTGAGGCAGATACGAGGTGAGATAATTATAATGCTCTGTGTGTGTGTGTGTGATACACTGATGTAGCAGGGACAGATCAATACATCACTATATCCCTAAAATGTACTGTTTACAACACATCTCTGTGCTTATGGGGTTTCCTCACTATCATTTGAATATTACTATAATTATACTTATCTTACAGAATAATTCATCAAAATAATGGGTGGATGTCTGCATCATGTACATTGTCCATGCAGTCTCTAAAGACAGTTTGCTAGGATTGAATTATTTATTTTCATTGTATACAAAAAGAATTTGACATGGTTTGTATAAGAAAATTCTTTTTTTTAATTGATGAATACCAGATTTTTTCCTTGGACTTTTTATAAAAGGTCTGCCAATTTGCTCAAGATTCATAGATTTTCAACAGTTGTTTACTTTTAACATGTTTAATGTTGTCTGGGTTAAAATTTGATATAAACTTCATTGGGGGTAATTGACCTTGAATCCATTATAGAATTATTCTTTTAACAATGTTTTCTGTGAAATTAATGCTGTCTTTCACTTGATCATTATCAAAAGGTTACAAAATTACAAAATACAGTAAAGGTTCGATCATTATATTTAACTTTATGGCATGAAGAAAATTCTTCATAATATCTTAGGATTTAAGATACCTGGGGTAAAATGCTAAGAAATACTATTAACCAACTATTATTCGCGTCATCTTTTATTTGCAATTTGTGAGTTTCAAATCGATCCGCGACAATTAATTTTCTTGACTGAGGAAATATTCTCTATTAAACGTAATGCTGAATAAATGGTTTGCGGTGATTAATATTTTCGATAGTAAGTCACGAAAATTGAAAATATTTCTCGCTTTCAAATAAAAGTAGGTTTACAGTATGCCATTACCATTCCAAATAATAAAAATTAAGCAAAGGAATTATGGGAAATTTAACAGAATATACATACAATGTGTTAATGGAAGAGTAAGGACATGTACATGTGTACATACACCTTTTCTGTTAGCCAGACAATTTCTGTATAGTCCCCTGATTATCAACGAGGAGATGATATTTAAAAATTTTTAGCAAGATATACTGTAAATGTATTATATTTAGTGTGCACGATATTTGGCAAAAATTGTTTTTTGAGCTAGTTAACATGGATTTGATTAAGCGCATTTCTCAATGTTTTCATTTGTGTATATATATGCAAGCCATTTAGCGATGTACTTGAATTATGGTAAGTTTCTCTCCGCCAAAAGCGCTAAAAAGAATACACAAACGTAGTACATTTACAGTATTTAGATTTCAGTAATCCTTGCATCACCTCTGTGTTGAAACAAATTAATCCTTATTTTTAGTTGAGAACAAGAAGGATGATGAAGTTCAAATATCCTCTCAGGCCAAAAATAAAATTAGCTTTGTTTGGCGTTGCCGGCCGACTCAGGTAAATCGATGGGGTCCGAAGATTTTTTCCAACTGATATAGATCGTAATTTTTTTCGTTACATTTATCTGGATTTAGGTATATGTACATTTGAGTAATATGTATACAAAATAGGAAAGAATCATGTAAACACTTGATTGATCAAACAGTTTTCATTTAAAACCATCTATGTTGTGTTGAATATGCGTTTCCAAGCATGGCTGTCGAAAGCAGTAATGTAAACTCGGTATAACAGAAGTTGATGGCATGACTCTCCGCAGAAATGTATTTTAAAATGGCAAAAATATACTGACAAATCAGTTATACAAGTTTGAAATAGAAATTTTAAGGTGCAATGTCCTGTCCGATTTCCTAGATGAATCTAGTGGCTATGCTTGGATTCGTGCATATGAAAACAACTTTATGCCAATTCAATGTCAACAGTTTTATCACCATGTTCATGTATGTTAAAGGTATTAAAGGTTTATTATATTAAACTAATAGGGTTTGGACATAAATAACAACTGGGAATCAATTTGGACTGCAGTTGGTGCTAAACCTATGACGCCTGGATACTAATAACATTTCTGAACTTGAAAAAAAATATTTTCTTTATCTACCGACCCAAACGTATTAAGACTGAGTCGGCAACACCAAACCAACAGTATTTTTTATTGTGGCCTCAAAGATCTTCAGAGATATGAAATTACATGTAAAATAATCATATGGTATACATGATAAAGCAGCCAACCCCCCAACCCCCCCCCCCCTCATAACTTAATTGTTGAGTGGACTGAACATGAGGCAATCCCCCCCCCATTTCCTCTATATATTTTTTCCCTTAAATTTTGATTTGTTTGGGAATTATATTTCATGTCTTTTAATTTTCTTAATTCAAAAACTCTAAATTTGACTCCTTTCTTTATGAATAAATTTATACATGTTACCCTCTCTCCCAAATAAATAAATACATTCCTGAATCTCCTCTTGAATCTTTTTACTCAATTACATATAAATTCTGTACACTGATGAAAATTTATCAACTAATAAACATGAAAATCAAACAGTAATCATACATCTTCATAGCACAAATCCATTTTCAAAGCTTATTTTATTTAAACTTTTATTAAAGCAAATAAAAAAAAAATAGAAGGATCAAAAATTGCATATTTATATCATGCACAGTATATACAAAACTAAATTAGTCATAGTAAAAGTATAAAATTAATAAGTAAAACAACTTTCAATAATCATGATTTGAACAAATATTTTATAAAGAGTATCATTCATTGTTGGAACCAACAAATGGAATTTCTTTCTTTTCCACTATGCATTCTCAAAACTTTCACCACAGCTTTGTTATCTGTCTTACATAATAACCAGTTTCCCTCTTACCTTACAGTATCTAACATACAAATACACTTTTAACACTTCCTTCTGTAATCTAATTATCTACAGTTAAATAATCAGCAAAATTGAGCACTGATACCCTCTCTAATCTCCAACACAATGGTTCTATTTTGTATTAGATTTGTTAAGAAATGTTCTGGACTGGTGCTCTAAATTTACAACATAATAAGCAAACTATCTTATAAAACGGTCACCGTAATAACGAGATTCCACTATATCACACTCCATTTGTCCATTAATAATAATCTTTATCAAATACATGTAGTTACAAGAGACCCTTTCTCACCTTCTGTTTTTTCTTCCTGAACAAATTCCTTGTCATAAACACTCACTTCTCCATGTTCACACTGAATAAGAAAAATAAACAGATACTTAGAGACAAATCTTTACATAAAAAATTAATTTTTTTAAATTTTCTGTTAGTACATCGAGACAAATAGAATTTTTAAGCACTTTTATCCAATAACTTGTACAGACGGGAGAAGTTCTAGTGCATGGCATATGCATATGACTAAAAATGGACAAGAAGTATAGCATTTAAAGGACAAAAAAATCCAAATATCTCAGTGTTATGTCAAAACACTCATCTAATATAGATCAGAATTACTTTTATGCATTCTTGAGCAAAATATATTCATATAAATTAAAGTATGTGTACACATGCAATAAGATGTGTCCATTTGACAAATTTTTATCCATACATAGGATACATGTATTTAAAAATTTTAACTAAGATTTTTTAACTTGCATTTCAATAAGCTCCCATCTTCGAATTTATTAGAACAATGAATTTTTAACAGCAGAAAAAAATCATTACGTGCATAGATAAACATTTTTTTTACCCAAAGAAAGTCAAACATTTCAAGAGTTATGTCCCTTAAAATCTGTGGCCTACAGTCTTTTTTCAGTTGAAATGGTTTATTTGCCAATATTTTATCAGACTATTCCTATGATTTAACTCAAATCACTGTTAATATGGTAAAAATAATACATTGTGATACATCTACTACTTGCATCATATAGTTTGATAAAGATTTGTATATATGTACTGTTTACAACCCCCCTGAGGGATCACCTGCAATAACACGAAATAATGTTAATATTCTGGAACTCGTACAGAAGGATATTAATCAATATAAAGATTTAGGAAATATAATGCTTTGTGGAGATTTTAATGCTAGAACAGGAAATGCAACTGATTATATACTAGATGATAACAACCAATATTTACCCTTATTTGAAACATATAAAATTGATAATGATATTTTCAAAAGAGTTAATAGAGACACTTGTGTGGATAAGAGAGGAAAAGAACTAATAGATTTTTGTATTGGAAACCAACTTCGTATTATGAACGGAAGATGTTTTGGTGACATTTTTGGAAATTTCACTTGCCATAATTATCATGGAAGTAGTGTTGTTGATTATCTTTTAACTGATGAAGAAATTGTACAACGTATTTTGTTTTTTGAAGTATCAGATTTTATTTCCACATTATCTGACTGCCACTGTATGTTATCATGGAATATTTTTTCTCAACATGATTCTTCTAATAGAGAAAATAGTATAGATAATAATAATTACAAGACCCATTCATCCTTTAAGTGGGGGGAAGACTCTGCTATTAAATTCATAGAGGCATTACAATCCCCCAAAATAAAATTATTATTATTGTCGTTATGGGTATTTCCTGTGTGAACAGAGGGGTGGATCTGTGTGGTTTTTATGTCACGTGATATGGTCATATAAATAGCAGGTGCGTGCTTTAAAAGTTATTCTACCGCTCGTACAGAACGTTGTAAGGAATGGAAACCAGTATAGCGAGTTCAGATATGCACTATTCTGAAGAAGTTTTATTGGGCGAGTCTAGTACTAGTGAACAATTGTCTAACGAGAATGCAGTATCTTTATTTAATAGTTCATTGAGAAAAGCTTTGCAACAGCAGAATGAGGTCATTGTGAGTTCTATTGTGAAGCAAATTAACAGTAAACCTAATAATCCCGCCACGAATACCGGGCACGAGGATAGCGCACGGGAGGATACTAAACATAACTCATTCGATTTCAAACACGAGGGACATCGCATTCAGCATACCTTTAATACAGAGAGAATAGAGAAGTTGATTGAAACAAAAAACTTTATAGAGAAGAAAGATTTGGAGAATGCGGCACTGACAATTGAGAAAGAAATCGGCGAGTTGCGACAACGAAACAAGATTCTAAAAATAGCAGACAGGCACGGGTGGGATACTGTCAACGAATATTTAGACGATCCATTAGCAGACAACAATGACGACGCTGTTAAGTTACGGGGCGCTGTTAGCCGTGCTGTTCGTAAGCGTAATTACAGAGGGAAGCCATATACATATCCCATGCAAAACCGTAGACAGAATGCATTTGCTGCCAACGACTTTTTTCGCACTTTCGGCCAAACGTTTGCTACAGGGGGGTACAAGCAATTCGCCAAACCAATCGAATACGGTGCAGGTCAACAGAACTTTGAACGGAAGTGCTTTTTCTGCAGACAGGTCGGACATTACGTCAGGGACTGCCCATTTGCCAGAGGAAAACAAGTTCCAGTGTCAGCTTCCACGGTCGCATCGGCCTCTAGCAACAACGCCAACAAACAGTAGTAGAGAACAAGTTGAGTATAGTGAAAATGAAGGCTGTATGAGTGATTCTTATGAATATGAGTTAAACACGTGTTCGAAGATTTCAGTAAAGTTTCGGTTAAAAAATTGTTTACAATTTTGGAAGAGTGAATTGTCTTCAAACATTTTTGTCAAAAATACTATTCAGTTTGGTTATGTAATTCCATTTATTCAATTGCCGCCTAAGGTCGTTTTAAAAAATAATACTTCGGCTCATATTCACAGTGATTTTGTTTGTACAGCCATCAATGATCTTTTAAATTCTGGTTGTATTCACGAAATATCTGAAGAAAAAATATATGTTGTTAATCCACTTACTGTTTCAGTGAACAGCACAGGTAAGAAAAGGTTGGTGTTAGATCTTCGACATGTAAATCAATTTGTAGAAAAACAAAAAGTGAATTTTGAAGGGGTGAGTGAGGCTTTACAATATGCAAAACAGGGAATGCACATGATTAAGTTTGATTTAAAATCAGGTTATCACCATATTGATATACATCCAGATTTTCACAAATATTTAGGTTTTTCTTGGAAATATGGTGACAAATTCAGATTTTTCGAATTTAATTTGTTACCTTTTGGTTTATCCTCAGCAGGGCATGATGTTTTTACAAAAGTAGTGAGAGTTTTAGTGAAATATTGGAGATCATGTGGTATACCTGTGGTAGTATACTTGGACGATGGTTGGGTTTGTGATACGTACGAGAAGTGCAAGTCTGCATCAGACATAATACAATACACGCTGTAGAGATCAGGTTTTGTTATAAATACTGAGAAGTCAGTACTTGAGCCTACTCAGAGTATGGTGTGGTTAAAGGGTTTTTGTGGAATTTGGAAAGCGGGACGCTAGAAGTTCCTTTGGAAAAAATTAGTAATATTAAATCTTTATTAAAAGAACTTTTAGAGAATAAAAACAATATTTCGGCGAGAAAATTATCTTCTGTTGTGGGAAAAATTATCGCATTAAAACCATCTTTGGGAAATATATGTCAGACGTCTCAGTATTACAATTTGCTCTAAAACTGGCTGGGATGAAATTTTGTATATAGACAATGGGAATATTCAAGAGTTGGAGTTTTGGCATTACAATATCGGTAAGCTCCCTTGCAAATATTTTACATGTATTGATAAGACACCAGAGAAAATTATTTTTTCAGATGCAAGTTCTCATGCAGGCGCAGGGTTTACATGTGAAAGGAATAAGAAAATAGTTCATTACATGTGGGATCAGTGTGAAAAAAGTAAAAGTTCAACTTGGAGAGAATTAAAGTCAGTGCAAATAATTTTAACAAGTCTGGCAGATGTGTTGAGTGGAAGGTTTGTGAAAATATTTACAGATAATCAAAATGTCGTGCGCATCGCATGTAAAGGTAGTATGGTTGACGAGCTGCATCAGCTGGCATTGAGTATATTTGGTGTCTGTGTGCAATACAGTATTTTACTTGAAGTACAGTGGATACCAAGAGAATTCAACATGGATGCAGATAGTTACAGTCGCATATTTGACAGTGATGACTGGAGTGTGTCTGAACACATTTTCCGATATTTTGATAGAATATGGGGTCCTTTTACAATTGATCTTTTTGCAAATTGTAAGAATAACAAAGTTAAAAGGTTTTATTCGAAATATTGGAATCCAGGCACTACAGGAGTTGACGCTTTCGCTTATGATTGGTCAGGTGAAAATTGTTGGATAGTACCTCCTCCTTTCCTTATAGGCAAAGTGATAAAACATTTGCGTTTGTGTAATGCATATGGAACTTTAATCATTCCTAAATGGTTGTCTGCTTTATTTTGGCCAATGATATGGGATAAAAGTACAACATCTTACAAATCTTATATAAAAGAATATGTTGAATATAAGAACCCAAGAAAATTTTTTATGTCAGGATCAGACAAGTCGAGTATATTTGCTCAAGATATGTTTTTGAGCAACGTTTTGGTTGTTAGAATTGATTTCAGAAAAATATAATAATAGCAGTTTAAATATGTAAGTGAGTGTGTTGTTATATTTTTGCTGTTTATTCACAGATTTTTAGTGACACTTGGGCTGAAATTAAAGACATGTCAACGAAAGAGCAGTTTAAATCAGCAGATTCATCAATATTCCACATCATGAAAAGTGCAAAAAGTAAAAACACAGTCAAGCAGTATGAAACGTATTTCAAGAAATTTACGCAGTGGTGTATTTCCAAAGATGTCGCAAGTTTTCCCGCAAAATCTAGTGTGATTGCCATTTTCTTAAGTGGATTAATTCAACAAGGAGTTTCTGAAGCAGTTCTGTGTTCATTTTTCTATAGTATAAAGTGGTATCATGATCTTCATTGTGCGTTTTCTAATCCCTGTGACGACAGTGTTATTCATAGTTTAATGGAGGGGGGAAACGAATTTTATCAAAGCCCATAAAGAAGGAACCAATTTCGCCAGACGTGTTAGAGAAGATTATAAATGTATATGGGGAACGGGAGCAAAATTGTGATTTACGAGTGTGAGAACAGTGGCTATGTTGTTGTTGAGTTTCGCAGGTTTTTTGCGATTTAGTGAATTATCTAATATTAAAGTGAAAAATATAATTTTCAAGAATTTATACATGAATGTTTGCATCGAATCCAGCAAAACTGACGTTTACAGGCGTGGTAACGAAGTGACATTGGCAGAGGCAGGAGGGAAGCTGTGTCCTGTATCTTGGATTAAGCATTATTTAAATCTAGCTGAAATTCAGGATAAACCAGAGGAATATGTATTCAGAGCAATTAGATTTTACAAGTCATGTGGAAAATATATGTTGTGCGGTATTAACAAGCCGATTTCATATACAAGAGCCCGAGAGTTATTGTTAGAAGCTTTGGAAAAAGTGGGAATAGATTCAAAAGGCTTTGGTTTGCACAGTCTGCGGAGTGGAGGGGCAACAACTGCAGCCGAGAAAAATGTGTCGGAGCGTCTGATCAAAATACATGGACGTTGGAAATCTGACCATTCCAGAGACAATTATATTAAGGATTGTATAGATAACAAATTGAAAGTGTCTAATAGTCTTTTCGTGTAAATATAAATGAATATATATTAATAAATATATATGCATATATAGTGTGTGTGTGTAGACAGGTATTATTTTTTTTTTTACAATTTTCTCTTTGATTGTTCTACGTTCTGACGAGCAGCATTCCATACATATGAGTTGATTATTCTTTCAATACAGAATAAAGAGTATAATTAATTTATATTCGGACGAACGAAGTGAGGGAGAATATAATTATTATTATTGTCGTTATGGGTATTTCCTGTGTGAACAGAGTGGTGGATCTGTGTGGTTTTTATGTCACGTGATATGGTCATATAAATAGCAGGTGCGTGCTTTAAAAGTTATTCTACCGCTCGTACAGAACGTTGTAAGGAATGGAAACCAGTAAATTAGGCACACACACACATATATGTATGTACAGCTCAACAAACTTTTTAAGCTCACATGTTTTTTCGCACAAATTAAGGTCACATTGTTATAATATAATACTGTGTATCGAGACAAAAAAAAATCATTTTAAAAGTAGTGTTTACATTATTTGAGTTTTATTTCATTTACTGTAACATAATTCACACAAATCAATTGGTAGAACTTTGATATATTCATGACTGAAAAAAACCAATTATTTTCATTTGAATTTTTGTATCTTCTTGCCAATTGTAACTGTCTTTTTATCAGTTCTTTTGAAAGCAGTAGCTCTTCGCAGAAACGTAGACATGGGTACAGTACAGCTACTGTAACTTGTATTTTCTGTACATTATGACTCTTTTACTCGGGGTGGTAATAGTATTTTTCATTTGTTTGACTGCTTTCTATGTTAATAAAGTGGTATTTTTAAGCGCCAACTTCTAAAATCTAGAATCATGAAAGATTAACCCCACTGCAAAATTCTAACGTTTCAAACCGTAAATGCAGAAGAATATTCCTTTTCATAGAAGGAACTTACTATTTAAAAAATAAACAGTACTTCATTATCTTACCCTTCAGTGTGGTTTCCTTTTGCAATATTATCCCTTTTCGGCGCTGTATTTCGACAAAACCAAGAGGGATATGGTAAATGAGCAAAGCTTTTTAAAAAATACTCACCTTTAAGAAGAAAATTTGAAAAATTCAACGACATGGGATCAAAGAAAGTTCGTTTATACAATTTGTAAAAACCCACTGTAGAATCGTATAGTCGAAACATCCTACTATTTATTTATAAATTTTCCTTTAAGTCATCCACTTTGGAAACTTAAGATTATAATTTTAAAAGACATTTACGCTTGACATTGTATATGTAATATAACGAAGGGTTATGCCATTGTACTGCAGTTCGAAAATAATAATGTTTATTACAACAATGTGACCTTAATTTGTGCGAAAAACCATGCGAGCTTAAAAAGTTTGTTGAGCTGTATATATCAATATTATTTAATGATTAAAAATAATGGGTGTTGAAATAAATACAAATGTGTTAAAATTGTAATAAACGTTCTGACGAGCAGCATTCCATACATATGAGTTGATTATTCTTTCAATACAGAATAAAGAGTATAATTAATTTATATTCGGACGAACGAAGTGAGGGAGAATATAATGCAATCTTGATAACACCATGAGCATCAATGACATAGAATCTATAGAATCGACAATAAATAGATTAAAAGATTCCCTGGAAGCTGCAGCCATTATGTCATTAAAACCAAACTTACCTAAAAATAAAACATGTAAAAGTAATAAAAGCTCTGCTAAACATAAAAAGAAATGGTTTGATAACGAGTTGATAAATATGCGCTCAAAACTAGTTAGGAAGGGAACTTTATTTGGCCACTACCCCAGAGATATCAATATTAAGAATCAATATTACAAAGCATATAGAATATATAACAAACTACGAAAACAAAAATTTAGAACATACCATTCTAATATTATCAACAACCTAAATGCTTTAATTTCAACTGATCCAAAAAAATATTGGAAACTTATAGGCGAATTAAGAACTGGAAATACAAAGACAATTGATACATCAATCTCTAATAACGAGTGGTTAAACCACTTCAAAAAATTGAATAAAACTCATGAGGATTTCCTCGATCGAGATCAGTTTCTTAAAGACCAACTAAAACAAGCTGAGAAAACAACAACACCCATATTTAATGAACTTGACTACAAAATATCTTTCAATGAAATAAGTAAAGCAATAGGTAAACTAAAAAATGGTAAGGCAGCTGGTACTGATAGAATATGCAATGAAATGCTTAAACATGGTCAAACGGTCTTGGTACCAATATTACTGAAAATCTTTAATGGTTGCTTAACTCATGGATATTATCCTTCTTCATGGTGTGAAGGATACATTACTCCAGTATACAAATCTAACAACACTAATGATCCCAACAATTATAGAGGAATCACAATAACCAGCTCAATTGGCAAACTGTTTAACTATATTCTTAACTCAAGATTAGATAAATATTTAAAATGCAATGATAAAATCAATCCTTGTCAAATAGGATTTACAAAACAAGCTAGAACTTCAGATCATGTTTTTGTCTTGAAAACACTTGTTGAAAAATACTGCAAATCAAAACAAGGGAAGCTATATGCTTGCTTTGTTGACTTTCATAAGGCCTTTGATAGTATAAACCATGCTGGTCTGAAGCTTAAACTACTAAAAGCTGGTATTAGCACTAAATTTTACTCAATTGTTAAGGATATGTATTCTAAAAGCTATTCTTCTATTAAACTGGGTAACAAATTAATTGGTCACTTCCGTACTTACAATGGGGTTAGACAAGGTGATAACATGAGCCCAAACCTATTCAAGATTTATCTCAATGATCTATCAAATTATCTGTCAAATTCTAAAAGTTTTGTAAAATTAAACAATGATTCATCTATGTCCATTCATTGCCTAATGTATGCTGATGACATGGTACTTCTCTCCCCAACTGCTGAAGGTCTACAAGAAAAACTCGATATACTAAGTACATACTGTAAGGACTGGTGTCTCAAAGTTAATACAAAGAAAACAAAAATTATAGTCTTCAATTCATCTGGTAAACACGTTAAAATTCCCTTCCATCTGGACAACAACAATATTGAATGTGTGAAACAATACAAATATCTGGGTCTGACTGTTAATGCATCTGGAACACTAAGTAATGCTAAAAATGATTGTTGTAACAAAGCCAAAAAAGCCTATTTCAAACTTCAAAAAGACTTTCTCACATTTAATCCATCAATTAGAACTGCTTTAAATGTATTTGACCACACTATTAAACCCATTATCCTGTATGGTTCAGAGTTATGGTTTTTTTTTGACCCAACAACCTCTAAATTTAAGAGAAATCCAAATATAACACTAGACAAAATATACCAAAGCTTAGAAGGAGAAATTCTAAATCTTAAATTTTACAAACATTTACTAATGGTTCATGGTAAAAGCAACAATTTTGCTGTAAGATCTGAGCTAGGACGTTTGAATTTACATTTTGATGTCATTAAAAATATGTTGTTATACTGGCATAGATTAGAGAATCTAGATGGTGAATTTCCCTTGCTTAGTGAGGCTTTTAACTGCTCTAAAACACTACACCAAAATGGTTTTACTTCATGGTATTCTTGTGTTAACTTCTTACTTAACCATATTGATATCAAAATTAGTGATTTCCTAGGTATGTCAACCCCACAATTTAAAATCAATTTGAAAAGAATATTACTGAATTTCTATAAATTAACATGGGAAAAAGACAGGAATTTACATAAAGATGGCAAATTGTCTACCTTTACCAGCATAAAGACTAAATTTTGTTTTGAACCTTATCTAGATATTCTTACAAACAATCAACATAGATCAGTTTTAACAAAGTTAAGAATATCGGCTCACAGGCTTAAAATTGAAATTGGACGTTATCAAAAAATACCTAGAGAGGAACAAATTTGTTCACTTTGTCATCACAACGAGATTCAGGATGAAATTCATTTTCTCCTTGTATGTCCTCATCTTAATGTACAAAGACTTGAACTCATAAATATTTGTAAAATTAAATGTAAAAATTTTCAGTCTCTATCTTATGATAATCAATTTTATTGGCTCATGACTAATGAAGACCCAGACATCCTTAGATCACTTGCTGGATTCCTTAGTAATTTACCTTAATTGAAGATATTGTGATAAGCATAAAAAAAAAATTATATACCTCTTTCCCAGTTTCTTGCCTTTAACTATATATATATATGTATAAATTATATATATTTGTATGTAACTTAGAATACGATACATGTATGTATATTCAGTATATCTCTTGTATACTTTTTTTTGTTTTTTTTCTTTAACAATTGCTCTTTATTTGTAATATCATCATCATGCTTGTTCTATCATTTGGATCCTCCTCCTTCTATTTGTAAATCTTTTTGCTCCTCCGGGGGCCCAAATTGGATTAATAAAATCTTGTATCTTGTATAGTTGCAGGGTTTATTACAAATTTTGTACAGAAAACAAAATGAATACAAACTTCTTGGTGGAGTTAAGAATGCAGCAGGGACTACTTTGTATGTAAGCGTATCATTTTATTCACTGATACATGTACCAAGAACATTGCTTTAATACTCTCATTTTTTAATTTCTACCAGTGTTTGAAATAACCATGTCAGGATGATTGCTGAATATAAAAAATGTTGCCCAAAGAGAACATTTACATGTATTGATGCTCGACTGGATGTGTTAAAAGAATGAGTGCACTTAAGTACGTCATTTGGAACCTTTTCGGCTACCCATTTTAAGCTTAACATTACAAAATATCGCTAAATTAAGCTATGTTTAATGTGCAAGCATATGCTTTTGATATTTATTTCTAGAAGTTTTTGTCATACATATTTCTATAATTACAGAAAATGTAATTGGAAAGAACATGTAAAAGCCTTAAATTCTGGAAATTTGAACAGGACCACTTTCGAATCTAAGGTATCCGCAAATAGGCGGAGACATTTAAACCCCATGGTTGTGGAATGTAAACATTAGCACATATGATTTTTTCGCACTAATGGGGGAGAGAGAGAGAGAGATCGTGTTGATTTTATGGTGCACAATTATTAAACGATGCTAAGGGATGGGGTAGAATGTCTTGCTCTGCAGAACATAATACAGAGGCGACATAAGCCTAAACATGTACTTACTAATGACACTGTCAATACCAGAATTCTTTCAAAACACGGTCACCCCTAATGAAAAGCATTAAGTTAAATAAGAGACATATTATCTTCAAACCCTATCAAAATTTGCACAAAAATCTCCCATAATTTGAAGTTGGAAGTACGATAGATACTAGCTGTCACAACAGAGACTTAAACGCAATGAAATTTTCAATGAAAGCGTTAGCTGACGAACAGCAGAATGTCACATGAGTAAGGTGATTATAATATCAATCGTTGATGCTCAGTGACCGGTCAATTTAGTAGCTATCTCGACCCTAGTTTGGGGACATTTTTTTTTTAAATTAGATATGAGCCGCAACTTGGCCAACATTGTCCTTTGGATATGTATAAGTTTAAGTTAAAATACATATTCTGTGCAAATAAGAAAAATGGCCAAGTTGCGGCTCGATGTAAACAAAGTCGTTGAAAACTGGTATGCATATGAATAACAATAGAAATGATACAAAACTGTTGGACCCCCGTCTCAAAAGCTAGTGTCGCTCGGCATTATCAATTACTTTCAAGTAATACAATATACCAAAACCTGCTCTAAAGATATTGTTTAATACCTATAAAACATAACTTTAATGAATTTTGGAATTTTATTTTGCGCAAAACATCGGGATCCAACTCTCATAGCTTAAGTGCAGTCATTCATTCTGATAATATAAATCCATATACCTGGTACAGTGTATCAGAAAAAAACTCTCTCAAATCAGCTAATAGTATTGATAGCTCAGTTTAACAATTCAAAGGAGAGAGCTTATCAGACAATAGGTGCAGGAGTAAAGTTATGGTGACGTAGTTCCATTCACATAATGATTAAAACAAATTAATATAAGATAATTATTTTCTCAGGCTAGTAGATTTTTAGCAGGGCTGACAACTTTTACTAGCATTCAGCCCTCCTTGTCTTGCTAATTTTATAAAAATTTTCAAGTACTATGTCCTTGACCTAATTCCCTGACCTCTAAGTAACTGACCTTTTCTTCTGTTCCATATTTATCCAGCATCTCCCAGGCTGACTGTTCATCAATTCCTGTCAACAAAGAAGACTCAGGGATGATATTGTCATTAATCCTATAAATCTGTGTTCATTCATATCTTATAAATGACCTTCATAATCAAAAATAAATTTACCCCCAAATCTCTTCAAATATTTTCATTTTAAATTTTATTGTTTATCATGCTCATTGCATAAAGTCATAGTTCAGATTCTATACTATAAATGACTTTATTGATATCAATAATAAATGCAAAACAAATCAAAAATTCCAAGCGATGCAGCTGATCTTTCCCTTGATGCTTACAGTGAAGTAATTGTCATTCAGACATCCCCCCCAATATATTGTAAACTTGTATATATATAGAGGATATTCAATGTTTTGTAGTTGAATATGGAATTTATTTCACGAGTGGGACAGGATTTTTGATATTTTCACGAGTGCGGAGCACGAGTGAAAATATCAAAAATCCTGTCGCACAAGTGAAATAAATTCCATATTCAACTACAAAACATTGAATTTTCTGTTTATTACATTTTTAAATTAAAATTCTTTTTTCCATTGCCTCTGTCTCTTTGTTATACAGTCATAGGCTCGTGACGTCATAGTTGAGCAATTGAGACGTCATAGCTATGTGAGGTGAAAACACTGTAAACATGGATTTAGCAACATATTTTTGGTAATTTTAACAGTTTTATTCACTGTCAGAGTGGTTTATTTATTTTCATCTATCTTACATTGGGTCAAGGAAAATTTTTTTTAGAATAATCTTCGTTATGGGAAGGGAAATCGAGAGTTTTCCCGCACTTCTGATATTCATCACACTGTGACAGGATATCATTTTGATATCCTTTCACAGTGTGACAGGATATCATTTTTATTCAATGAATAAATTACAGTATTTCACGGGTAAAAATGTAATAAAACAAATTATGTTTATAATGAAGCAATATCGTCTGTCATGGACACTTTAAATTTTCATAAGCGTGTTTTACATACATGTATGAGGTTTATACCTGCTTGTGCTGTAGCAAAGCCTTCATTATCTTCTTCAGGCATTTCTCCAGCACCAAACTCATGGACCATTTCCAGACTCTGTGCCATCTGATTGGTCGCTTCCACGTCATGTGATCCAGGTATGTCAAGCTCATTGGCTGAAGGCTCTGCCTGTTGCTCGTCTTCACTCGGATTACCGTTTTTCGGGGGTGGGGCAAATATTTCTATGTCACCTCCTCCCTTCAAGCAAATATCAAAAAAAATCTTATCAGAATTTTTTTTATTTTTCATGTTTTCAATATGTATGCTGAAATGTTACATGAGTTTTATTCAAATTTTTTTAAAGGTATAAATGTTCTCAGTACTTGAGAAATGAAGTTTTTGTAAAACAAATACCTAAATCATCCTTTACAAATACATGATATATTTACCTGTTTTAATCTTACCTGAAAACCAAAGTTTGCTGGTGGCTTGAATTTTTTTGGCTTTTTGATTCCCTTCTTAGGAGATGTAGCTTTCTTTGTGCTTTTGTAAATCAAAACAATATACTATCTATTAGTAAACTAACAAGAGGCCCAGGGGCCACAGCGCTCACCTGAGCACATCGGCTAGAAAAAGAGCACATATCAGATCAGAACTGAAAGTTTACTGGGGGGGGGGGGGGTCATGATTTGAAAAAAATTAGAATCTAAACTACCTGAGGATGATTCCATTTAAATAGAAAAATATCACTAATCATGGCTTTGAAGTACTTGAAAAGAAGATTTTAAAAGGTTTCCCTATATATCCCTATGTAAAATTTTGGTTGGCCATTTTGGCCCCATCCTAGCCCCAAGGGTCATGATTTGAACAAATTTGAATCTACACTACCTGAGGATGATTCCACATGTGTTTCAACTTTCCTGGCCCAGTGGTTCTTGAGAAGAAGATTTTTAAAGATTTTTCCAATATATTCCTAAGTAAAACTTTGGTCGGCCATTTTGGCCCCACCCTAGCCCCAGGGGTCATGATTTGAACGAATTTGAATCTACACTATCTGAGAATGATTCCACATGAGTTTCATCTTTCCTGGCCCAGTGGTTCTTGAGAAGAAGATTTTTAAAGATTTTTTCCTATATATTCCTATGTAAAACTTTGGTCGGCCATTTTGGCTCCACCCTAGCCCCGAGGGTCATGATTTGAACAAACTTGAATCTACACTACCTTAGGATGATTCCACATGAGTTTCATCTTTCCTGGCCCAGTGGTTCTTGAGAAGAAGATTTTTAAAGATTTTTCCTATATATTCCTATGTAAAACTTTGGTCGGCCATTTTGGCTCCACCCTAGCCCCGAGGGTCATGATTTGAACAAACTTGAATCTACACTACCTTAGGATGATTCCACATGAGTTTCATCTCTCCTGGCCCAGTGGTTCTTGAGAAGAAGATTTTTAAAGATTTTTTCTATATATTCCTATGTAAAACTTTGGTCGGCCATTTTGGCCCCACCCTAGCCCCGGGGGTCATGATTTGAACAAATTTGAATCTACACTATCTGAGAATGATTCCACATGAGTTTCATCTTTCCTGGCCCAGTGGTTCTTGAGAAGAAGATTTTTAAAGATTTTTACCTATATATTCCTATGTAAAACTTTGGTCGGCCATTTTGGCCCCACCCTAGCCCCGAGGGTCATGATTTGAACAAACTTGAATCTACACTACCTTAGGATGATTCCACATGAGTTTCATCTTTCCTGGCCCAGTGGTTCTTGAGAAGAAGATTTTTAAAGATTTTTCCTATATATTCCTATGTAAAACTTTGGTCGGCCATTTTGGCTCCACCCTAGCCCCGAGGGTCATGATTTGAACAAACTTGAATCTACACTACCTGAGGATGATTTCTTATGAGTTTCATCTTTCCTGGCCCAGTGGTTCTTGAGAAGAAGATTTTTTTAAAATGCCATTAATTTTTCTCTAATTCATAATTATCTCCCCTTGGAAAAGGGCGTGGCCCTTCATTTGAACAAACTTGAATCCCCTTTACCCAAGGATACTTTGTAGCAAGTTTGGTTGAAATTGGCCCAGTGGTTCTTGAGAAGAAGATGAAAATGTGAAAAGTTTACGACGACAACGACGACAACGACGACGACAACAATGACAGACAACTGACAAATTTTGATCAGAAAAGCTCACTTGAGCCTTCGGCTCAGGTGAGCTAAAAATATGTGCAAAATTACTGTCATTGAATTTCTTAGTACGCAGATTTTCTATACAATCTTATTTTATCTGATTGACAATGCATGTTCTTCAAAGTTCAAAATGCATTAACACACACACCTAACAATTTATGTTATATACCTGGCTTCCTTTTTAGGAACTTCTTTTTGTGTCATAGTATCAGACATTTCAATTGGATCTGTTTCAACCTTTAACCCCTCTGGTGAACCCTCTTCTGGTGACCTTGGATTCTTTGTTCCCTTGACAGACTGATCTTCAGTATCAG
>NW_026937536.1:0-7836 GCF_032062105.1 Saccostrea cuccullata
CCAACAATTAGATATATCAATTTCCATTATTCCTTTAATCCAATGAAAGTTTTATTGTTTACATTACTCTTGAAGTGACGAGGATTTCATCTGAGCATGCTCTTTAGCAAAATTGCTAAATTTTCCTCACCAAATTTAAAATGATATATTTCACCGCTTATACTAATCTTTTTAAAGATAAAAATCGATTTTTAAAGTAGGCATGAGTATTCGCAGTGGATTTTCATACCATGACATTAATAATTCACCATTTTTAATATGCCTATCCTATAGCGAGAATTCAGGTGAAGTTCGTGCAAGCATACTCCTATTTGTCTGTCCATAATTTCCAGTGCACAAAATTATAAATAGTTCTAGAGATTTTAATTATTCAGAAGAAAATTTGAAAAACCACCTGAATAGAATCGATCAAAGCAATATGAACAAAATATTAAACTTCAAAACATGCATAATTTATTTTGTTGTTCGTCGTCTCTTTGTTTCCGGAGTAGGAGAATATTCCGGGAATAATAACGTCAATTCTTCAGAATTTCTTTTCAGTGAATTATGTTGGGTGTTCCGGGGATTAAGTTTTCTTCTAAAATTTATGCAAACTAATTATGCATAAGAACTTAGGCATAAACTTTGCTGTTGCACCAAACAATCGGCGATTTTCTTTGAATTAATATTTCTTTTTAAAAAAGATGAGAATATGATACCATCTTCAACAAAAGGATTAAAGCTAAATTTCCCGTGTGAATTTCTTCTTCTAAAGTAAATGTATTTATTCTGGAGGCTGATTAATGTAATCGGTATTATTTAATATCGTCAGAGAAAAATGACATGCTATAACCTCTATCTCTGTATAGAAAATATCAATTAACTTCTTAACACTGACTGCACTCTCGCCAGGTATAACGGTAAGGTGTGCATCGCGCTCTGTGAGAGACTTATAGCTAATCAGAATAAAAAGATCATCCAAATGGTTATAATGCTGATGTACGACTTTAATTTGACGACCAGAACCTACCGGTATCTCCTGTCTATTAAAAGCAAAAACCTGAACAACACTAGAGGCCATGAAAGAGTAAATAATTTGGGGGTGTTGTTCAATTAGTCATATTTAAGTGAAGGGAATCTTGACGTAAATTTTTTTCATAAAAATTAAAAGTTCAATCCAATTATTATCAAATGGTAAATAATTGTATTAAAAGTTATACGTTAAATGAGCTCTTTGACATGCAAAACCCGGTCCGCCTGATATATAATATAGTATACGTATCTAGATTTTGACTTTGGTAACATTTCACCACGACTTTCAAACTCCGTGAACGAAAAAGGAAAAAAAAAATACAGTAAGTCATGACGTTGCGCACGGTGTTGGTACACATTGACGTTACGTCAAAATAACGTTAAAAAGTCATAACGTTGTTATAACGTTTTGAACCTTATACATGCATATTTTAGATCTTTAAATGAATTTTATTTTTCAAAAGTATAAAAAAAAAAATAAAAGGGCACCACATAATGTCCAATGTCTGAACCTTCTTTTCTGAAATATTTAGATGTTTATTAATAAATTTTGATAATAAAATTTTAATTACTGAAATGCCAAAGGCGCTCTGACAGTGAATATTCCTCTTTCTATTTTTCTCACTTGTCTGTCTTATAAGGGAAAATGCATACATGTAAGTAGTTTTCCCTTTCAACCTCCTTCAATATTTTTTTTCAGTTAGGTCATTACAAGTCTTTTATTTCTATATAGCGTCCGCATGCGCTTTGGGTGTATAGAGAAAAAAAATGAGTGTTAAAATTTTTATACTTCCTACGTTTCAACATGTTCAATGGAACTGGTGTCATTTTGAATAAAAAAAAAGTATCAATTTAGTATATTTAGTGGGTGAAAAAAGGAAGGATGGAGAAATTTAACCATTATTAAAAATCTGGTTTATCACGAAAATTCTAAAATCTTTTTACTATTTTTGGCGAAAGAAGGGGGAGGGGGCTCTTATAATGCTTACTTCGTTTAGTAGGGTATATTTTGTGGAACGATATCATTTTGGGATTTTCATAATTTTACCTTTGGTACATGTACACATGATGATTAAGTGTAATAAATATAATTTGTGAAAAAATCTCAACAACAAGCTCCTGCATGGGGTTGAATATGAAAAAAGCCACGGGGGGTGGCTACGCTCCATTCAAACCTCGGATGTGATTGGTGGAGGGGATCCTTACATTTCTCCGCCGGAAACTGCCTTATCACTCATTCCATATCTCGCTCTGCATAACGTTCTTCGAAAATGTTTCTTAATTTGTGCAATTCTTTATCGTAAACAGGTTTTGGTTACATCGTCATGTTAATAGGCTTTGAAAGCAAGAAGAAACTGTTAGTGTGCCACAAAATAACCCCGATTTCAAATGTATGACATAAAAGCACATGACACGGCGATAATAATTTGACGTCATCCGAGGAACTCCGAGTGAAGCCACGGCGATAATACCTGACGTACCTCCCGACGTCATATGTACGCATTGCGTAAAATGACGTTTTTCGTACCTGTGACAAAATGGCTACACTTTTATTGATGCTTGCATTTATTTCATGTAGACCATTACTGTAAAGATTGTGTAATTAGTAAATGCAGCATTAAATGTTCTTTCAAACAACATACATGATTGCTTTATATCTTACATTAATTTATATATTTTTGATATGTTACTGAGACATATTTAGTAACAATACAGTGACTCGTGCGTGCATAACAAAATGGCTACACTTAAGAAAGCCTTCCTAATATTTACGTTGGAAAAGTAATATAAAATGTATCAATTCAATTAATCTAAGAAATATATGTACTAAAAGATTATTCACCAAAATTAATATTTGTCTGGGATTTATGTCTGGTACACATCTCCATTTCGGCTAATGTCAGTGTAAGGAAACGATTTCTTACTGTTAGACATTTTAATTACGCACTGTAGATCCAGTCTAAATTCATGAAATTGATAAAATGATGTTAAAAACTCAACAATATCTTAAAGAATGCATATATTTTACTGAACCCCATAAATGTCATTTAATTCAGAGAATTGTAAGTGCATTTTTCATACCTTTTAGTTGCGCGAACAATAATTGATGTAACGTCGGACACGGGAATTTCGCCGTAAATGACCAATACTGAGTAACGCCTCATCATAGTTAAAATAATTTTAAATTATTTAAAAGAAAATTTTAAGAATTATTCATTACTTGAGATAACATAAATGATTTTATTTTTAATTCAAAGTAAATATGGCATCGCGAAACCGCCAATTTCTTCGCGACATAAAGAGTTAGATATTATAGGACCAACACCGTGCGCAACGTCCATGCAAGACTATTTTATTTCTAGACTCCAAAAAATATTGATTGATTTTATCATATAATTATATTTTACAATGTACTTGAAAATAGAATAACGAAATTTCAAAATTTCAACTATTCTGAATTTTTCCTGCCCGCCTTATTAAAATTCTGTCTAAAGCCGCCAAATTTTATGGAACCGGTGGTAGCTGGTTTGGATAAATTATACTGTATCTAATTTAGTTGGCCTTCGCTAAATTAATTCATTTTTTTAAGCAAGCGCAACACATTCATGGGATCAGTTTGACATGGAATGCAGAGAACACCCACCAAGGCAAAGTGATGGGCCTTACAACACTGTATGATGCACAGTGTATGCTTAGAAATTTTAAAAGCTATAGCTGTTTCTTTATCAGTACTTATGTAAGATTGCCCTGGATGGCCCCATTCGCCAACTCGACCAACTGTCATATATAAAAATTTGAATTCCTAAATTAAAAAATTGTATATATGACGAATTTTAATGTAACAATTCAAATTTTTATAGAGGACACCTCGTTCAATTCACACTTTTCAGCACACTCTAAGATATTTTAAAGTTATAACCGTTAATAATCATACGCATTTGTTTGTTTTTCTTTTAATTTGTAAAAAATATAAAAATCTTGAAATTTTACAAAATATATAAATGTGTATATATGATTAGTTAACATAGAACAAAAAGCTGCGCGAAAAGGGAGCACAATATAAAAGAATAAAATATACAATAACAAAAAAGTTGATAACACACAGCTCTTAATAGACAAAAGAGTGTGTAAGGCACAGTAAATTTTTTTGGGTTACATATAGCATTTCACGTAAAAGCAGTCTGTACAGTCAGGCAGTGCATGGTGTCTTCCAGAAATGGTCCGTACGAATAAACAGAATTATAACAATTTCAGAGAAATCGGAATAAATTTTGTATTTTTATGACGTGTCTTTTGTGTCTCGTCAATAGTGGCGAACTTGATGAGACGATGCTATCCAGTTTCTTGTTACATAATCACAATATTTTGTTCTTTTTAGCGGAAGTCGTCTATTGTGACGGGGGCACCCCATTATACACGGGTCTGATTGGGGAGATAGTGGCACATTTAAATCTATCGTTTCCCTGTTATTCGCCGTGTCACCCGTGATGTACAATTAGGAACACATTTCTGAGCGGCCTTTTAAAGCGGTTCCATCTCGTTCCTCTTTTATCACTTTGTACAAATTTCTGTACAGTAAGTTACTTAGACCCTGTCTCTTCTTTGGGTCTAATTTCTGTTAATTTCTCACTTTTTCTCCAGTAGCTCCTGCAGTGCCCCTATGTAACTCTGCGCCATTTGCAGTGTTTCGTACTTGGATAGTTTCTGGTCTTCTCCCGCCGACGGAATCACCTCTCGCAGACGATCGAACGCTACGTTCAGACTCTCCATCCGCCGTCTTTCTCTGGCGTTTGCCGCTAGTCGTCTGCGCTTCAGCACGTCTTTGCTTGGAGCAACTGAAGTTCGCTTTTTAGTTTTGGTAGAACTTTTCAATGAAACTTTTTCGCTGTTTAGAGAGTAGATATGACTAGCGTGGAAGCCGGAATCACCGGGGAATAAGAAATGGTTCGATCGCACCAGTCCGTGACGTGGGGTGAGGGGGGTATCGGGGGTGGAGAGGGGCGTGTCGCTATCACTGGGGATATAAGAAGAGGGGGTTCCAAAACTGTCCGTATCCATGGTATCTGTTGGGAGACTGCTGTTTAAATCCTGGATAGAGAAAGTCAAGGCACACGGCATCCCTGTCTTCTGCGCGGAGTCTGTGTCGATAGCAGCACGCATCACAGACGACGGTAACATGAACGAATCCATCCTGACCAGTTCCTGCATCATATTTGTATAGCGTCAATATCTCTTCTTCGTTAAGTTCTCTAAATTATTAATTTCTATCGTAAAATAGTTTTCCAGCTGAATTGTTTCAGTGGCCCTTTTCTTGAGTTACACATGGGGTTTTAATTTCATTTCGACATCCCCTGTAGTTTTGTCGATATTTAACTTAGTACGCTGGTTATGGGGACCACACTACGATGGAATTGTACAAAATAAGACAGCTGGGGAATGGAAATGCAGTTAACTATTACTATTTCTCCCTCTATTTATACTCTACCTGAAGAAATTGGATAAAAATTTTAATCGACCAATCAACTGGTCGGTTGTCGAGTCATCTATATTTCAGCAGTCACGGTCCACTGGGTGATTCTCGGTGCGTACCCATCGACACGCCCATAAACAATGCCATCCATATTTAGTTGACAATCTCTGTATCTGGGTTCAAAGAGAACTGTGCATTTCTTTTGAATTTTTGTTTATTGTTCCCGGAAACACGAAGAGGTTCTCAATGCGATAAAGTGTCTGCACCCTTTGGTGGCGGAGCTTTGGGTCCTATAGCTGCGCATTTTCCAATAATTGCAATTATTTATGTGCATTCGCGTCCTGAAATGATTTACTCCCGAATACCAACACAGATCGTCGCTGTGCATACCTGCAAATTCATGCAAATAAATGAACCCGAGTGCAGACGAGAGCAACCGTACACTGCATGTCGACCGGGCTTTACAGTTGCAATGATATTGCAGAATAAAATAATTATCACGTGAAAACGTAAGATCAGCTTTTTTCTCTCAATTTCTAGAGAAGTAACTTTGTATAAAAATAAGTGCTATCAGAATACCTTTGGCGAGAGATTGGACATTTAGCCGGCAAAACAAAATATGTTATGCGTTTAAAAGATATATTATCTCTTCGAAAAAATGTTTTACAGATAATCTGTTCTCATTTCTGATTGATTAGTCTCTGGACTGAATGTATCAGTTAACCAGGATATTTGCCTTATGTAGAGATATCCACTGATACATATCAATAAGTAAAATCTCGATTTCCTTTTTATTCCAGATTTGTTCTGTTTTAGCATTGAGGTACACGTGTGAGCGCCGCACCGCGCCACTGCATTATCAACTGATCAAGCGGAGATATGTAAATAAAGCTTTTCATTGACTATCCATAGTCCCCACGGTGACGATAAAGGACTTCTTTTTCTTCCACGAATTTTATTTTGTAAATGAGATAAAAACTGCACGAACAGGAATTGAAAGATAATCTTACCAGATAGGAAATCTGTACGCGTCTCGTCAAAGAGAGAGTGCAGGGGTACGCTTTTCCAAGGTATTCCGAGATTGGATTGGATAAAAAATTGGCCATTCAATAAAATTGTGCTAGGTCACATCTCATGATAAAAAAGCTGAAACAAATAGGTCAATTCTACGGCATTTTGAATAGAAAATAAACAAAATCATTTTAAAAATCGGTAATTTTACCTGGTTCGTCATTTTTCTTTCTATATTACAATCCCTTTAATTCGTCGTATCACATGACTTTTCTCTTCGTTATTTTGAGAATCTGATTACTTTTTTTTATCTTCAAATTTGTAATACTTTTATTTTTTTAAGCACTCATCTGGAAAATTGAGGCATTAATTTTCTTTCTTTTTTTTTTGAAAATAATTTTCAAATATTTTTTATGCCCTATAGTTTAGCTGAGAATCATCGTGCTTAAGTTGTGTTTGCTCAACTTAATCATTTTTTTTTATTTATTGTATCTGGGAATGAAAGCTATTATGTATGATAAATGCCTCAAATATAATGGCCCCCTTCAATGAATATCTTAATTTTACTTTATATATAGATTTACTTTTCACAGCTATATATCTAACATTTATTGGCCATTTTCAATTTGATAAAAATTCAATTAATTAAGAAATATGATATAAAAAATTTCCCTCAATTTTAACATATTTTGTATAAAACTGCTTTTTTTTTCTTCCCGAAAATACTATGCGCAGACTTGAACAAACTTTATATTTCTACCAAAGATGTATATATACAAGAGTTATTACTGACAGAAAAATAATGCGTATTGTACAGGTTTAGATTGTACAGTGCGCTCTGTTTTCCATAAGAAAAAGATCAGGAAAAAGGCATACCTTTTGCTTCTTTTGGTTAGATACCAAAAAATGGCATCATTTCTTTTCTTTTTTTTTTTAGGTCAGTGGGTCATATAAATGTGAAAAAAAATTATTGGAAATATTTACAATATAATCTCTTCTTCAAAATATATATTATTGAAATTTATCTGAATATATCGTTCTAAAATACAATGTATTGACTTTTCATGGCCAAAATTGGCCTATTTATTATATAGTCCTTTCCGACCAAAACAAAGAACAAGCACTGAAATATAAGAAATTTTTTATCACGTTTTACTCTTTTTTTTACATGTAAATCCACAATATTTGAATTTGAATTTTTAAAAAAAAAAATCTTGTAAGGAAAACCTAATGAACATCTAAACAGTTTCAAGAAGTTGTGTGATTAATTTTCCCACTGATATTTTAAAATGTTGTTACATTTGATGAATTATGTTGCCTTTTGTGCCAGTGGGAATGAAGGG